>NW_007248448.1:2051-4546 GCF_000164805.1 Carlito syrichta
GTAAACGGATATCGGGCACTACAAGTCCATTAGGTTTCTCTGAACAACTAAGGCCAGATTCCAGACAAAACGAATCTTCTTGCCATATTTGAATGTAACTCTGGTCTTAAGGTCCACCCTGTAATCCTCCCTTTTCTGGTTCCCTTTTAATTTTGAGAGTGGACAAGGGTTTTGCAGTTGACAAAATGATTAGTATGTATTTTTAAAATGTAAAGAGGAATCATGGATTCCACGTCCCTAGGAAAATTCTGGGCATCTGTCTTTTTGTATACAGTGTTTGGAATCCACATCAACAGGGAAAGTCAGGGCATCTTGCTGAGAACGAAAAGGAAATCCTGTTCCAAGAGTTTTCATTAAACGGAATCTACAGGGCCTCCTGATAAGGTTAAATCATCAATCTGGGCTTTCAGGTCCCTACATTTTTCAGAGATACTTGCTCTGTGGATTTGCTAAATCTGTCATTAAAGATCCACAGGAACTTTCTGGTGCTCTTGGTAGTCTTAATCAAGGATCTGGCCCTACAAATACTTTTGTGTCCTAGGAACATCTATGACCATAATCATGTTTCCCAGAACCAAACGGCATATTGGTACAAAATCCCACGATTCAGGTGACCTCAAACTACAGAAAATTCTTGTGGGCAGGTAGGTCGGAATTGGGATGTTGTTTTTTGATGATTCCACAATTTGTGTAGGTCTTGTGAAGAGGAATCAGGAATCGTGGATTCCAGTTCTCAAAGAACATTAGGGGAGTCTTTCTCTTGATATCAAAACAACTGGAATTCTAGGTCACTAGGAACTGTCTCGGCATCCAGCAGAGTGAAACAGGTATCTGGGAAATGGGAGTCGTCATATACAGGAAACTACACGACATATTGCTAAGGAAGTAAGAGGAATCTTTGTTACATGAGACATAAATCCCAAGAATTACAGGCCGTCTACCGCAGAGGTAACCACGAATCAGGTTTTTGAAGTAGGAATCTGGGTAATGAGAGTCCTCACATACAGGAAACTTCACTGCCTATTGCTAAGTAAGAATTAGGAATCTCCGTTACTCGTGTCCTCAATCCCAAAAAAACTTCAGACCGTCTTGCTATAGTCTAACACGAATCAGGGTGTTTGAAGCACGAATGTGGGGAAATGGAGTCCTTATATACAGGCAACTACTTGATCTTTGTTTAAGAAAGAATGAGGAATCTGGGTTACACGAGTCCTCAATCCCAAAAATCTATAGGGCACCTTGGAATGGGTTAAAAAGATTCATAGTTTCGAATCAGGATCAATTTAAGGAGAGTCCTAATATTCAGGAAAATAAACGACCCCTTGCCAAGGAAGAAAAAAATCAGTGTTATATCAGTCTTCAGTTCTAAAACTCAATAGGCATTCTGCTGTGGGCTAAACAAGAATCAGGATTTAGAAGCTGCAAAATAGGTAATAGCGGGCGTCATATACAGAGTCTACATGATCTCTTGCTAAGGAGAAATAAGAAACTTGTTTACACGGTTCCTCCATCACAATATCTATATGACAACTTGCTAAGGGCTAAACAAGAATCAGTGTTTCCAAACAGGATTCTGGGGAAATGGAGCCGTCATATACTGGACAATACACGGCACCTCACTCAGGAAAAATAAGGAATCTGTGATACACTAGTCTCCAATAAGAGAAATCCGCAGTGTGTCTTGCTACGGGATACACACGGATCAGGGCTTCAAGCTTGTTTCATGTTTCGGAGATATTTGGCTTGTGGGTATTATGAATCAGTCATTTAAGGACTCCAGCAACATTCTGGTGTCCTTGAGATTTGTAAACGGGTATCTGGTAGTACAAGTGCCTTAGGTTCCTAGGGACAACCCAGACCAGATTCCCGGAACAAAAGTATCTTCTTCCCATATTTGGTGTAACTCTGGTCTTAAGATGAACTTGGTAAACCTTACATTTCCGTATTTACTTTTATTTGGGGAGAGTCCAATGGTTTTGCAGTAGCCAAATAGTTAATACGAATTATTAATATGTAACCAGGAATCATGGATTCCACGTCCCTAGGAAACATCCGGGAATCTGCATTTTTGTATACAGAGTGTTGGAATCCACATAGACAGGGAACATCCAGGCATCTTGCTGAGAACGGAAAGGGAACCGGTTCTTGGAGTTCTCAATCGCCAAAATCTAGAAGTTCTTTTGATAAGGTTTAATCCGTAATATGTGATACTATGTCGCCATTTTTTAGTGTTTCTTTTGAAAAGGGAACCAGGAATCTTGGATTCCAATTCCACAAGAACTTTATGGGAGTCTTTCTCTTGTTATCCAAGCAACTGGAATTCTAGGTCACCAGGAAATGCCTCGGCATGTCTCTGAGAATAAAGCAGGAATTTCAATAGTGGTGGTCCTCATATACAGAACACTATACTACCTGTTTCTCTGGAAGAATAAGGAATCTTATCTACACGAGCCCTCCATCCCAAAAACCTACAGAACATCCTGCTAAGAGATGAA
>NW_007248449.1:0-403 GCF_000164805.1 Carlito syrichta
TCGGAGTGCAGTGGCCGCTCCCGGCCTCCGCAGCCTCGACCTGCTGGGCTCCGGCGATCCTTCCGCCTCAACCTTCCAAGGAGCTGGAATTACAGGCATGCACTACCACGCCCGGCTGATTTTTTGATTTCTTGTAGAGATGAGGTCTCGCTGCCCAGGCGGGTCTCGAACCCGCGGGCTCAGGCAATCCACTCACCTCAGCCTCCCAAAGGCGCGGGATTACAGGCTGAGCCACCGAGCCCGGCTCCTCCATGATCTTTTAACCTGTTTGAACAGTTTATACCTTGGGAATTGCCAGTTACTGATAAGGAGAAAAGAAGCACTAAGCTGTCTGTGATTAATGATGTTTGTCTCTAGAAAGTCAAGGTGTCAAAATGACATTAAAACATTTAGATCAACTCTC
>NW_007248449.1:2089-3318 GCF_000164805.1 Carlito syrichta
GAAAGAAAGAAGGAAAGAAAGAAAGAAAGAAAGAGAAAGAGAGAAAGATAAAAAAACTTACTGGGCCTGGGATCCTGGGTCTCCCCTCACCCCCATCTACTTCAAAAATATAAAGTCCATGGGAGACATTTGCAAAGAGATATTGAGTGAGTTGAAGAAATTCATAAGTAGTATCCATGTTTATGATTTTACATGAGTGGAATTATTTTGCATATGTTATTTTGTACTTGGGTTTCCTGTTTTCACTTGATGATGTATACATCACTAATCTAATTTTATCTTTCTCATTCTTCCAAACCTCAGGGAGCCAAGTCCAAGCTCTAGGAGGTGTCCTTGATTCATTGCTTACCCTTACGCCTCTCATAACTCCAAGTACAAGTCCCATCTGTTCCACCTCCAGGACATTCTCACGATGTCCTGGCCACTCAAGTGCAAGCAGTGACCTCCCTTGGGTGAGTGCCAGTTCCAATAGATGTCCCTGCCTCCTTGTTACCTCCTTTATGAAAACAGTCCTCACAACCACCACAGACAGTGGAGAACAGGACTTAGGTGCCATCACAGTTCTACTCACAAAGTACCAATGACTCTTGAGAAAGTCCCTACCAGGGCTGCATCTCTCCAGTCTCATCTCCCTCTGTCACTTCACAACTTGCCACTTGACAACATTGGGTGCTGTAGCTTATGCCTATAGTCCCAGCTACTTGGGAGGCTAAGGCAGAAGGATTGCTTGAGTCCAGGAGGTCGAGTCGGTGGTGAGCCATGATCATGCCACCACACGCCAGCCTGGGCAACAGAGTAAAACCCTGACTAGATAGATAGATAGATAGATAGATAGGCAGATAGATAGTTACAACATTGATCTTCTTATTTTCTCTGTTTTCACTCTAAAGCTGATGAGTAGAGATACTGTCCATCTTGTTGTGCTCTAAGTTGGCAGCCCACCAGGGACAAATGGTGGTTGAATTAGGCAGGAGGTGGCCGATGTCTCCAGATCCCAGGTGAGGAAAAGTGAGGTTTTTATCAGCTGGGCTCTATGGGAGAACTCCAGGCCCAGTGAGTATCACAGCAATGGCTTCATGGTATGCATGCATGTGTTCATGTATGACCACTTAGAAAGTCATGACTCTCCATGATGGATCTAGCCCCACAGCAGAAAAGACCTGGCAAGCCAAGTATCCCCCGGTGTCTAGCAAGAAGACTCGGGATCTGTGGACAGGAGATCCCTTGGA
>NW_007248449.1:4536-6181 GCF_000164805.1 Carlito syrichta
GTCCAGTCCATTCTCTCCCAGGTTCACGGTCCTCATCTCCCAGAGATGCACCAAAGAGAAAAGTGTCACAAAAAAAAGGATGACAGTGTCCCAGGGAAAGTGACAGCAGCAAGAAACTTCACATTCATGAAACCCTCAGAGATATTCCATGACATTGATCCCAACTTAGATGAGATAGGACAATACCTCAAGGCAGAGAGAAGATGCTGGCTGCCTGTCTTGTGTTGTGCTGGGAAAGGAGGCAATCACTGTTCAGACTTTCCTTGGTAAGGTTTTCCAAAGAAATAAAGCACGTGGATGCTCAGTGTTTTAGATTACGGTACACTTAATACATATCAATTTTCCCTTTTTTGTTGTTGTTTCCCTGTACATTTAAAACCCACAGAGAGGGAGAGAGAGAAAGTTCTTAATATTGCCCCCACACACACACAAATGTTTCAAGGACATGGGACAATCATGGTCTTCCTCATGGATTTTTTGAATCGCTTTGCAAATTTCAACCTGCACAGATATTTTTCTGCCCTCACAGTCATTTTTACTGTCCTGCACTACTGTGAAAAGCCAGGTTTACCTGTACTGAATTCATTTTTCAACTTTCTTGCTTTTTGCTTTTCTACCTTAATATCACATAGATTAGCAAGTGGAACATCCCAGGCACTCAGTAAAGGTTTTTAAATGCATCAAGGAGAGAAGCGAGGAGGAGGTATTGGGTATGGGGGGAGTGTAAGATATGCAAGAATCTTTCCTGCATTGGGGAGAGAAAGGTATGGAGAGCTCTTGAGGTCATAGGGGGAGGTTCTTGCTACTTTGCGTTCTAAAACATCAGGAGAATTAATGTGTGCCCCAGCTCAGGATGGGAGTCATGCCTAAACCTGACACATCTTTCAACAGAAAGTGCAGATTCTGAATTTTGTGAGGGGAAATGCATTGGCATGAGTGCACTGTGCTTAAAGAGAGAAACATGGAATTGTGTTTATATGTATGTCTAAGGGTGTTGCTCTGGTCAAAATCTGTGTTGAATATCAAGGGCAGCAGAGGAATTTAAGATTGAGGAAACATGCCGGGCTTGGTGGCTCAGCCTGTAATCCCAGCATTTGGGAGGCCGAGGTGAGTGGATTGCCTGAGCCCGCGGGTTCGAGACCTGCCTGGGCAACTTGGTGACTTCATCTCTACAACAAATCAAAAATTAGCTGGGCATGGTGGCGCATGCCTGTAGTTCCAGCTACTTGGACGGCTGAGGTGAAAGGATCGCCAGAGCCCAGCAGGTTGAGGCTGCAGTGGCCGGGAGCAGCCACTGCACTGCAGTCTGGATGAGAAAGTGAGACTCCAACTCAAAAAAAAAAATATGGGAAACATTATCAAAATATACTGGAAAAGGGGATGATGAAATTATGGTTGGGAGAAAGACCTTGGTAATGAGTGGGGCCGATGGTTGTCTGGGAAATATCTCACTATGGGAAGAACTGTGAGTCTAAAAGGACAGTTCTCTGGATGGTAGTGCCATGAAGACAGGGAGACATGCATTTGATCCATGTACATTTCATCTCCAACATCTTAATGTGCCCACAGTTCTCACCCTCAGTGACTTTCAGACATGGGAATGTCTCACTGCCCAGTCCTGGCCATGGTGCTTCCTTTTGGCCTC
>NW_007248450.1:0-80451 GCF_000164805.1 Carlito syrichta
TCCGTTCAGAGAATCTCACCAGTTCACCTATGCCGTCGCCATCTTGCCCTGTCTCCTCAGTTCTCTAATTTTAGTGTCTGTTTCCTAAGTGGTGGCCTTATTCATGGGCAGCTCTCAGACATGGGGTTTCAAGATGATCTCGAGATGTAATGCTAGGAGAAAAGAGAAGACTGTTTCCCAGCAATCTTTGTAAAGTCTCCCTGCATCTCACTGATTATGATTGTATCATTTGCTATTTTTGAACCAATGACTGTGGCCAGATAAGAAATTACTCTGATTGGCCAGGCCTGATTTCCCTGCCCACCTTTGGAACCAGTTCCACTGAATCCATAGAAAATTCAAATCTACTGGAAATTCATGAGTTATGAACAGGGAAGGAAGTGACTTTCCAGATAGAAAAGCAGGATAAAATTTTCAGAATGGATTTGTGCATGGGTTCGGGCAGAACTACCAACAGGCAAAGAGACAGCAAACACAGCAGATTTCACGACTCCCAGAACTCTGTTGGGCACAGTGGAGAGAGGTGGACACATTCAGTGGACACTTGAAATATTAGAGTAGCAAACACTGTTCTTGCCCTCTCCATACCTCCTCCAATCACATGGTTGACTGCAGCTGCAGCCCACCATGTGAGAGCTTCTTTCCTCCACTGTCTCCATTTCTCTTTTTCCTTTTTTTCTTTTTTGAGTTGGAGTCTCACTCTGTTGCCCTGACTGGAGTACAGTGACTGCTCCCGGCCACTGCAGCCTCGACCTGCTGAGGCTCCAGCAATCCTTCCGCCTCAGCCCTCCAAGTAGCTGGAATTAAAGGCGTGCACTATCACACCCAGCTAATTTTTCGATTTATTGTAGAGATGAGGTCTCACCAAGTTGCCCAGGACAGTCTCGAACCCACGGGCTCAGGCAATCCACTCACCTCAGTCTCCAAAGGCGTGGGATTACAGGCTGAGCCACCAAGCCCGGCCATTTCTCTTTTTTCTGCTTGAGAGTTTCCTCAACCCCAGGGTACAGGGGAGTCCTGAAAGGTGATGGGGTGAATACCCTCAGGGACAACTTTCAGACAATGGGATACAGAATTTGGTGGGTGATGCCTCAGCCTCTCTATCCTCCATCGAGTTGATTTTATACAGTATTTTTGAAAGTCCCCAGTAGCATGGAGCCTCAGTTACCCAAAGAAGTAACCCACTTATTCACACACTCTTTCGTGGCTTTTCTTTCTTATTTGTTTCATTCTCCCCTCTCCTCCACTTGTGCTTCTGAAATCACATCCACCTCCATACAAACTCATTCCAACCAGTCCTGCCTTTGTGTCTGTTGTTGAGAGAAATCAAGATAGGACACAAGTATCCTATGAGAAACCACTGGAGAATAATATGAGGTATTTTATTTTCATAGAAGAATGGAGGTAAATAATGACTGATAGGAAAAAGAAAGAAGTGCTTAGAAAGACTAGAAGTACTAGAAGTATGTGTGAGAGAGAGAGAGAGAGAGAGAGAGAGAGAGAGAGAGAGAGATTGATTTAGTTGTTAGCTGTATCTTAGTGACTGAGTAGAAATATTCCAGAAAGGTAGAATAGCATGAGCTGGATGGGTCAGTAGTGGGAGTGTGTGATGTCAGGAATCAATGAATTTATTCATAGATTAACACATGTTTGTTGAGGACATCCTGAATGCCAGGCCTTGTTCTAAGCACAAGGCTGCAATGGGAAGAAGGAAATCTCTCCCCATATATGTCTGTATTATAATGTTGGAAGGAGAAAGGCAGGAGAGGGTGAACATTAATTAGCTCAAGAATTAATCTCACTTGCTACCCGTCCTAACTCTAGAGACCTCATACCTAATTATCTCAGGAAGACTATTAGAAGTTTGGGAACTGGTTTGCAAATGTGGTTGTTACCCCAGTCTTTGCTGGACCTTGAAGAGCACTAAAACAATCCAGGTTCCTGGCCTAAGTAGTTCCCTGTCACCCGTCAATAGCCAATTTAGACAAAGAAGGGCACAACATCATGCCTATCATTTTCTTATAAAATATTATAATCAAACAAATTATGAAAGAACATTAAGCAAACTCCAAATGAGAGGCATTTGATGGCTCTTCTGTCCAATACAGTAGGTACTAGCCACATGTAGTTATTTTAATTAAAATTAAATAAAATTTAAAATTCAGTTCCAAGGGTACAAAATGTCAGGGAGACAGGAAGAATTTGTTTTTGAGTTCTATTGCACAGCATGGTGAATATAGTTAATAATGGAGTATTGCACATTTCAAAATGGCTAAGAGAGTAAATTTTAAATGTTCTCACCATGAAAAATGTTAGGTATTTGAGATGATGGATATATTGACTAGCTTGATTTAATTATTTCACATTGTATTTATAAATTATAACATCACTTTATACCTTATAAATTTATAACATTATAATTGTCAAATTAGTAGTTTACAATTAAAAATAAGATAAATAACAATTAAGTCAGGCACAGTGGGATACGTCTATGGTACCAGCTTCTAGAGAGGCCAAGGCAGGAGGATTGCTTGAGCCCAAGAGGTTGAGTCCTGACTGGGCAACATAATGAGACCCCATCTCTAAGAATGAATTAATAAAATAAAATTCAATTTCTGAGCCCCACTAGTCACATTTCAAATGCATTTTCATGTGGCTAATAGCTGCCATATTGAACATCACGGATACAGAGCATTTCTATTATTGCAGAAAGTTCTACTGGACAGTGCTGATCCAAAGAGGAAGTAATCAAAATGACAAGGTCAGGAAAGACTAAAGAACTATTCCAGAGTAAAGGAGACCAAGGTGACACGACAACTGAATGCAATGTGGGAGTGCAAGTTTGATCTTGAAATGGAAAAAGGACTTCAGTGTGACAAATGACAAAATCTGCCTAAGACTTTGGGATTAGTTAACATTCTATCAGCGTTAATTTTTTGCTTTTGATTAGTGTACTATGGTTATGTAAGATGTGAAATTTTGTATTATTTTTGCAGCTGTGGTGTAAGCCTGAAACTATTTCAAAATCATAAAGTAGAATAAAATAAGAAATTATCCTGATCCCATCTGGCTATTTATATCATCTCACCTTTTATTGTTTATTGCACTCCACCCTATTTCATTGGCATAATTCATTGATTAGTCTATTTGTGAGTGGAGGGCTGAGTCATCTACCTCCTGTTTGGCAATGAGGACCCCATTGCTGGAGGTGGGCAGAGTACTGACAATTCTGCGCATGTCTTATTGTAGAGGTGAAATTGTCAACATTTTATCATTGCTGACCTGGGGTGTGATTTCTACAGAACACAATGCTCAGGCCGGTGCCACATGTCAGGTATTTGAGAATCACAGAGGAAATAGAAATTATAATGACTGTGGAATTGGATGCCGCTTGCTAAGTACAAATGACGCTTGGGAGAAATTCAGTGAAAGGTCAAGAGTGATTAATCATCAATTTAAGGCAAAACATGAAGGTCAGAGGACCTCCTTGCCATTGTGTAAAATAACTCTCATATCTGACCGCTGGAAGACAGTAAAAATATGAGGGCTAGGCTTCAGACTTAATTAAAAGGATCACAGAGCTCCTAAGAAGGTGGTCAAATGATCAACTACTTGAACATCCTGCAGCACATTAGTCGACCATATTGATGACATCATGCTGGTTGGGCAAAATTCACAAGAATTAGCAAATGCACTAGAAGTCTTGATAAATGACATACGTTCCAGAGAATGGGAGTAAATTCTACAAAGATTCAGGGGCCTTCTACCTCAGTGAAGTTCTGGATCCAGTGGTTGGGCTGCATTCAAGATATTTCATTCAAAGTATTGGGTCTCTCACCTTTGACCACTAGGAAGGAAGCACAATTCCTGTTAGGATGCTTTAGATTTTAGAGGCAGCTTATCCAATAATTCACATACTTCCCTGACCCATTTACTAGGAGACATGGAAAGCTACCAGTTTCGAGGGGGTTCCCGAGTGGAAAAGGACTTTTGATCCAGGCTATGGTGTAAATAGTCCTGCTGCTTGGCCCACGTGCTCCATCTGACCCTAGGGCATTTGGGAAACTTTGGGGGCAAAAGACACTATGTGGACCTTGGCAAACTCTATTAAGAAAATCAATGTAGACCCCTGAGGTCCTGGGATAAGGCCATGCCATCAACTGTGAAGAACTATGCATATGAAAAACAGCTCCTTACACGTTACTGGGCTTGGTAGAGATAGAGCACTTGACAATGCGATGTCCCCTAACCACGGGGTCATTTCTGCAAATTTCTGTCAAATCTATGGTGTCAGGATGGGTGGATCCTGCAGAAATCCACTGTAAGATGGAAGCCGTACAACTGGGACCAGGCACAAGCAGGGATGGAGGCAGAAGCAAGCTGGATAAGCAAGAGACCCATGTCCTTCAGCCCTGCTGCAACAGGTCCTGCAACTCGTGCCTGTGGCTGCATGGAGGATGTGTGTGTGTGTGTGTGTGTCTGTGTGTGTGTATGCCTCACACGTGGCCATACCAGTGGGCAGAGAAGAAAAATGGTGGGACTGGTGGCCCTGAAAGATAGCTATGGGGGAAAATCCTCCCCATGGGCACAAATTTGGGCTGTAACCTTGTCACTTCCTCTCAGTGTAAAAAGAAATTCCCCAACATAAGTTACAGACATCAGCTATGGAAATAGCTCTTCTGGTTGGTTCAGAATCTGAGAGGAGAAGGATTGGAAGACCAAGGACAAGAAAGTCTTGGTAAAGGTATATTAATAGACAGATGAAATAAGCGCAAAGATGAATTTTTTTTCCATGAAGAGCTTCCCCTTTTCTTTCTCTATCCCAGGTTGGAGTACAGTGGCATGATCATAGCCACTGCAGCCTCAAAATACAAAGTTTAAGAGATCCTCTCACCTCAGCCTCCCACATCAACATAATTTTTTTTTAAATTATTTTTTGTTAGTGATGGGATCTTGCTATGTTGTCCAGACTGGTCTTGAACTCCTGACTTCAGGTGATCTTACCATGTTAGCCTCCCAAAGTGCTGGGATTAAAAGCATGGACCACTGTGCCCCGCCAAGAGCATTCACTGTGAAAGAGTTACAAAACAACCAAGCAGACAGAAAATCAATCAGTTGAAGTCAGCCAGTTTCTGACATCAACAATTCCGTTGCTGGCGTGGTGAGCATAAGAATGGAGTATCTAAGGATGAGGGATATTGATGAATCCAATGGCATGAAGTCCCCTGTGGCAGCTCACTGGAAGGAGCCAAAGAGCTGCAGTGGTGAATCCATGACTGCATAATCCGCCGGTCCTATCACACATCACATCCCTGGAAGCTGCCAGCCTCATACAGGCTTCTGAAGGGAAGACTAAGGAAGCAGCTGAGAGATGATATATATATAACGGCAGGGCATCATCTTCCGAGATGCAGTATACAACCTCAATCAATGATCCTTGGCTGGTGCTGGGTCCCCCATAAGTCGAATACATGCGTTGGGAGCTAAGAAGAAGATATGTGTGGTGCTACTTGTCATCACTCTGAATGACCCCTTTGGGGCAATTGTGCTTTCTGTCCCTACAACACTGGGTTCTGCATTTTTGAGATCCTAGTCGCCAGAGTGGTAAGGTCTCCACCGGGAGATAGTAAGAGTCCAGTTACATTTTCAGGTGCTGTCGTTTGGTCACTTCTGACTCCTTATGTCAAACAGCAGGCAGAGAAAGGGCTCACTGCCTTGGCAGGCCTTAGTGCCCCTGATCAATATAGGAGGTAGGGCTTCTGTGACACAATAGAGAGAAATATGTTTGGAATCCAGGTGATCCAATGGGGTGTCTTGGTATACTCTGTGTAAATGTGACTGTGATTGGATGGATATAGGGGCCCTGACCTCAGAAGGGCTCATACTCCTTAGGAATGAGAGTCTGGGGCACTCCACCAGGCAAACTACCTGGACCAACAGCTGTGCTAGCTGTGGGTGGGCGTGGGTGGTCAAATAAGTAATATATGACTGGGCATGGTGGCTCACGCCTTTAATCCCAGCACTTAGGGAAGCCAAGGAGGGAGGACTGCTTGAACCTAGGAGTTCGAGACCAGCCTGGGCAACATAGCAAGACATATGCATTACAAAAAAAAAATTAAAAATGAGCTGGGTGTGGTGGCATGTGTCTATAGCTCCAGCTACTCTAGAGGCTGAGGCGGGAAGATCACCTGAGCCCAGGAAGTCAAGGCTGTGGTGAGTCATGATAGCACACTCACCACTGCACTGCAATCTGGGTGACAAGGTGAGACTCTGACTCAAAACAATAATAATAACTATAATAATGATAACAATAAAAATAAAGTAATAATAAATAAAGGGAGATGATGAGTATCAGTATCAGTTTTGGCCCTAAGAGCAGTCTAACCTTTGTCTTACAAGTTTTCTCCAAGAAAAGACCAACCAGAATTCTGGAAGAGCTGTTTCCAGATGGGATCAATTTATTATTTGAAGTAAGTGGATCCATGAGGCACAAAGAGTGGGTTTAGTGGATTCTGTGATGTGGCTCCCAAAACCCTCTTCAGAGTCAAGGCACTATAGCTGCTGGGTGTGTTGGCTGCCAAAACCCCACATCTGAGTCTCCTTGGAAATTATCATCTGCCAAAGGGTGCTGCCCATCCCAAAGTTGCACCCCCTCCAGGGGTCAATTACCAGGAGATGCATTTTAAAAAATGGTCCCTTTTCTTCAATTTGGGACATTTCTGAAGGTCCCTGGGCTCAGTCGAGCCCTCAGGAGACTGAATCACCACTTACCGTCTCCCTCTGTCCATCTTGCTTCCTTTACTCTCTGTGATGTCTTTTAAGATACATCCCGAAGTCGTTGGTGCTCCTTCCTTTCACGGGTGTAGTTTCATTCCCCTCCTCTTGTGTGTGGGCTGAACCTAGTGAGTCATTTTAGTGCATAGATTACAGCAGGTGGGATGAGATGCCACTTCCTAGATGAGTTGATAGAAAGCTAGTGGCTTGAATCCTGGGCATGCTGCCTCCCTTCCTCTCTCTGTCTTATCACTCCTTCTAGGGAAAACCAGCTGCCGTGTCATGTCGACAGAGTTGAGGCCCATGTAGTAAAGAGGCAAGTACTGCCCACACTGTGCACTGAGCTTGTGGGGTGGACTGTCTCCCAACTGGCAGCCTAACTGTATCCTCACAAGGGACCCTGAGTCAGCCCCTCCTAGCATAGTTGCTCCTGAATTCTTGACCCACAGAAACAGTATGAGATAATGGATATTTATTGCATTAAGCTGCAAAGTTTGGGGGTAATTTTTTTACATAACAATAGAGAGCTAATATACTCCCTTACAAATGTCCTCAAATTTTTGCTTCCTGGGAAATCTGTCCTAAGAGAGACAGCAAAGGCACATACTGTAGAGGAAAAGAGCTTGCTTTTTTTGAGGGATGCTGAGTAATTTCCCATTGTGGCATGTAGGGAGACCAATATAAGACAGTAAAGTGGTGTGAGGGAGAAAGGAGGTCTCCTAAACCAGTCTAAGAAGGTACAACTTTCATTTTGCCTTGTAGGCAACTGGGAGCCACTGAAGGTTTTCAGGCAGGAAGAGCATTATGGAAGCAGAATGAAAAATGGATAAAATGGAGAGATTAGCTATAAGGAGAAAAATCTGGAGCCTGCTGTAATGTTCAGACAAGAAGTAAAGATCACAAATTATCCTTCAATTCCTGGTAATAAAGTAGGGGTAATAACAGTACCTGCCTTATAGGGGAGTTGTTAGGATTACCTGAGTTAACAATTGCAAAGGGTTTAGAACAATGCCTGGCATGTAGACTCACAATATAAGTGTTTGTTAAATAAATATTTGCTAAGCTGGGTGGGACCTCCAGGGTGAGAGAATTTACCAGACACTATTGGAACAGTCCAGAGTTGAAGAGGAAAGGAGGAGCATACCAAGTAGTACAGGTGGGCAGACAAAGCTGTGTATCAGGGTGAGGTTAGGGTTCAAGGAAACTTCTCATTAAGAGTTGTTGTGTTGGGCCCATGGTCAGCATTCCAAGTTCAAGGCCTTGCTCCCTCCTTCAAATGTGGTTTGTGCTCTTGATAATAAGGGTAACTGGCAAGAGAGGCGATAACCCATCACCGTGATGTTGAAAATAAACTCAGAGCTCCTGTTCTGCTGACATCCCATCTGGACTGCCATCTCTGGAGAAAACAGTTCAGGGGAAGCTGTACCCGCCCCCTCTCTTCACTCTACTCTCAGAGTGGACCTATTATCAGAGACTTCTAATGCCTTCAGGGCTTCATCGCGTCTCCTCTGTGAATAGGAGAATGGAGATTTGATGCTTTAATCTGACAAGTTCCTGCTGCCTCATCTCATAGGTCACAATGGATTATTTTTCTGAAAGGCAATTTCCCACTTGTGCAGAACCTAAAAAGCTTTCTCTGTTTATTTCATCTGCTGGCTCCAGCTAATGGGCCCAGTTAGACAGAGAGGTTATTGAATATCTATGTAATTAAGAAAGGATCAGATGTCATGTGGGATAGTGAGGAAGAAGTTTATGGCAAAGAAGACAAGATAGACCAATGACAAATGAATATTCACAAATATGCTTCGTCTCTCAAGAGTGGTGTCCTGAAACAAGGTTCCTTGCTTGGTTTTACCATTGGGCTCTCAAATCTTGACTCTTAAAAATTTGGGCAGGGTCTGCCCCAAGTAAGATTTTATATGCAAAACCTGTTAATAGGAATTCTTTAACTTGGGACCATATGAAAATGACAAGAGGATTTTTGGAGAACCATTGAACTCATGTTCTGAAGTGGAAACAACACATCATTGTCTTAGCTTGGGTAACTTCTCCAAAGCAGGGCCTAGGAGGAGGGGCAGTCCGGGAAACAGAGGTGGCTCCCTGAAAAGAGTACATGTTTTCAGCATCAGGGCAGATGCTTCTGTAGTGTGCTTTTTCATGCCTGCAGCCAAAGGAATATGTCATAATTCATTTAATAACCTTCTTATTGTTTACCACTTAGGTTGTTCCGTTGTCTATTTTTAACTCTTGAAAGCAATATCTGAAGCATCTATGTGTATTCATCGTTGCAAATATAGCTGATTTTCCAAGAATAAATTGTAACACTGAAATGCTGAGTCAAAAGATTTTGATGTATACTGCCAAATTGGTCTACAGAAAGTAGTACCAACTTACATGCTCACTAGCTGTGCATGAGAAAGTCTATTTTTTGAATAAGCTGAGATATTACTTTAAAAAATCTTTTCTAGGTAGAATATTAGATCTCATTTTGTTTGTTACATTCTTCTGATGTATAGTAATGTTGGGCATTTAAAAGTATATTTATTAGCCATTAGAATTTCTTTTGTTATAATTTGTCCCTTCATATCTATTGTTCTTTTTTTTTAGTAAATGTGATACAAGATTTTTTTCCTATGTATTTAAGCAGATTCTTTATAAATTAAGAGTGTTAGCTCTTTGCCAAAAGAAGTATGTGTGTATATTTCATCAGGTTGTTGTTTATTTTAAAATTTTGTTTATAACTTGACATATGGAAGTTTATAATGCTCATGATGTAAAATCTATCAGTTTAAAAAATGTTATGCTGGCCGGGCTCGGTGGCTCAGCCTGTAATCCCACGCCTTTGGAAGGCTGAGGTGTGTGGATTGCCTGAGCCCGTGGGTTCGAGACCCACCTGGGCAGCGAGACCTCATCTCTACAATAAATCAAAAAATCATCCGGGCGTGGTAGCGCATGCCTGTAATTCCGGCTACTTGGAAGGCTGAGGCGGAAGGATCACCGAGTCCAGCAGGTCAAGGCTGTGGTGGCCGGGAGCGGCCACTGCACTCCAGTCTGGGCGACAGAGTGAGACTCCAACTCAAAAAAAAAGTTATGCTTTTCAACTATAATATTAATATTTACCTTATATCCAAGATACTTGCCTACCTTACAAATAGATATTAAAGTATTGCTTTTGGGGCCAGCTTTCCTTTCACTGCTGATTTGAAATGTTACTTGTATTATGAACTAAATACAAACATTTGAGTTATAAATACCTAAATGTGTTTATAAATGAGAAATATAGACATTTAAAAAATGTTTTTAAAAGTTATGTATAATCTTAACTAACTAATTAAAAATTAATATCTTTTCTGATAAATGTGTAACTATTATTGAAATGGACAATTGTATTAGGGCTGTTAGCTTGGTGTGTCAGTGTTGCAGGAAAGATGCAAAGAATTGTACACAGAGTAGGTTAGAAAAAGTTTATTTAGAAGATAAATTAGAGAAGAAGTGTGAATCCACCTCAAGATTGAAAAGGGGCCCAAACATTAAAGAAGCGTTTGGCACCGAATATTTGAAACTGATTGCTTATAAAGTGTTCTTTGGAAGGCTGCGAACAGTAGCATTCCAGGGAAATGTAACAGTGTGTGTGGGAGGGTGCTGTTGTCATGACTATTAGCTGTTCAGGATGGAAGCAGCCAGATAGTGTATTGCATAGGCAGGGAGAGTAGCCCAACGTCTGTAAAACAAAGTTTCAAGTCACAAAACCTAAGCTTTGAACATCCTTGGATTTAGGGAACAAAAAGGCATTTAGCTGGGAGTGTACTGTTAATGGCAAAATTGCAGAAGGGCTGAAGCCAAAAGGATGAGCCAAAGCCAAGCTGCCCACTCACCATGGTTGAGGTAATCCCATTTTGTTTTTGTTTTTGTCCTTTCAAGTGTTTTCAGAAAGATAGAACCAATGGGAGGTATGAGAAGCTGATATATAGAAAATAAGGAATTTATTTTGGGATTAGTCTCATGCGATTATGGAGGCTGAGAAGTTCCAAGATAGGCTATCTGTAAGCTGAAGAACAAGGGGAACCAGTAATATGGCTCAGCCCAAGCTCAAGGACCTGAGAACGAGGAAAGCCACTGGTTCTCCAGCAAGTCCTGGAGTCGGGAGTTCTGGACCTGGAGTCCTGATGTCTAAGAACAAGAGAAGATGAGTGTCCCAATTGAGAAAAGAAAGAGTAAATTTACCTTTCTTCTGCCTAACCTTAGCTGGAACATCTACCCAAACCCTTGGCCAACTGTCCACCCACATAGGGTGAGGGTGCCTGACTTTTCCTTACTCAGTCCACTGATTCAAATACCAGTCTCTTGTGAAAATACCCTCACAGACCTAACACTTTCTCAGCTATCTGGGCATCCTTTAATCCAATCAAGCTGACACCTAAAATTAACTATCACAACAAGGTTCTATAAGAATATGAATTTCCAAAGTTAATTCAAATAGAAAATCTGAACAAACCAATAGCTACTTAATCATTTAAAACAATTGTTGAATAATCACCTATTTAAAAACAAGATAGAAGACATCACAAATTATAGCATTTCGATATTAGCATAAGACTAAAAAAGACAGAATATGGAGACTGAAAAGAATATTCGAGATGAATGTAGGCAAAATATGAGACTCCAAAACCCCCCAAAACTTCTACTAGACTCCCAAGTAACCACTGAAGTCCAGTGTTCCCACTTCAGAGCAATAGATGTGCAAAGCAGCAGCAAACACAAATCTGCCTACAGAGGAAGAATTCTGTATTTTCATACTTACTTGTATATGTAGTGATTGCTGGAAAAAACCCATAAGAAGCTGGTCACCAGCTGTTGCCCTCTGGGGTGAGCAACTGCATGACTGGTAAAAAAAAGCATGTGAGGGGAGACTTAATTTTTATCATAAACTCTTTTACTTTTTGAATTCTGAAGCATATATCTAGATTTCCCATTCAAAAAAAATAATATATACTCCCTGTGCAATAAATTAAAAATTGAAACCACAGACCATAAGAACTAACACACACACACACACACACACACACACACACGTGTGTGTGTGCGCATACATGCATGCATACATATATACAGGGGTTCCCAATTTAAGATGGTTCAACTTATAGTTTTTTTACTTTGCTGATACAACCATTCTGTTTTTCACTTTTAGTACAGTATTCAATAAGTTATAGGAGATATTCAGTACCTTATAATAAAATAGCTTTTTGTTAAGTGATTTTGCCCAACTGTAGGCTAATGTAAGTGTTCAGAACACATTTAAGGTAGGTGAGGTTAAACTATCATGTTCTGCAAGTTAGGTGTATTAACTGCATTTTTTTCCTCTTTCTTTCTTTCTTTCTTTCTTTCTTTCTTTCTTTCTTTCTTTCTTTCTTTCTTTCTTTCTTTCTTTCTTTCTTTCTTTCTTTCTTTCTTTCTTTCTTTCTTTCTTTCTTTCTTTCTTTCTTTCTTTCTTTCTTTCTTTCTTTCTTTCTTTCTTTCTTTCTTTCTTTCTTTCTTTCTTTCTTTCTTTCTGTAGGAATCTCATTCTGTTACCCAAGCTGGAGTGCAGTGGCACATTCACAGCCACTGCAGCCTCGACCTTCTGGGCTCAAGTGTTCCTTCCGCTTCAACCTTCCAAGTAACTGGAGCCACAGACACAGGCCACCACACCTGGCTAAGTTTTTAATTTATTGTAGAGATGAGGTCTCACCAAGTTGCTCAGGCTGGTCTTGAATCCCTGGACTTGAGCAATCCTCTCGCCTCTGCCTCCCAAGCATTTTTTATTTTCAACTCACTGTGAATTTGTCAAGACATAACTCCATTGTAAGTTGAGGAGCACCTGTATTTGATATATTGAGTACATATATATTAAAATATATACTACATATGTACAAAAACAGTAAGCAATTAACAAGTCTCTTTATAGACAAATGGTTAAATGCACATTGGTGTTGAGACCCAATGGAATACTATGCAGTAGTGACGATCAATGGGGTAGATATACTTGCACAAAGACAAATCATCATGCTTATTGTTAAGAGAAATATGAGAGTTATGGAGCAACTTGGTATCTATCATACATGGCAAACAATTCTTCACACAAAACAAAGCTACACATGTCTTTGGATAATTGTAGATCTGTAAATGGGTTCCACAAGTTCTGGGAAGATTCATATCAAAACAATAATAACAGTTACCTGTACAAAGGGTATTAGGGATTTAGATGAGCTTTGATTTTGCATTCTGAAAATATATATTTATGCTTTACTTGTATTATAAAAATCAATAAAATTATACAAAGAAAGCAAAACTTTGAACATGAATGTATGTTCAAAATATTCATTGCTTTGTTGTTTATGATAGTTTAAGTATGGCAAACCACTTAAACTGTCATTAATGGGAGAATGACTAAATAGATTACACAATCTCCATGATATTTACTGACACACCACTATTAAAGAGAATGAGATGGATTTCACCATCATTTCATATATGTTTAAATTTATTGGAAATAGTGTCTACTTACCAAAATATTGACCATGTTTATCATTAGGAAAGGGGGAAAAAATGAAGGCATGAATCAGGACTTAAGGGTTGCTTTTTGTACATGAGTACCTGTAGTGTTTGAATCTTACAATAATAATGCTTTTATGTATTACTGTCATTAAAAATCTGTATTAACAGAACACAAGCTCTATAGTAACAGGTTAACAGTATATTTGTGTGTGTAACCTGTAAAGACAATATTTATGTTCCTGACTCATGCGACTGACCCCCTTCATTGTCCCTTTCAGCTGTTTACTTCCATTCAAACTTTCCTCCATTTGATGCAACTGAGTTTTGATTTTCCTATTCATACACCAAAGGAAAGACAGTTCCTAATCTCTCCCCTTTTTCCTATGTACAGAGTTACTGATGGGTTAAAAATAAGGGCTTCTTGCTAAAGATTGCATGGGCCAAAAGAACTAAAGAAGTTTCTCTGTTTCTTAAAGAAAGCCCTGTTGGCCTTCCCAGGAACTGTAGGCTTAGGGTCAATACAGCAGGAAACAGGAGATGTTCTGTTATATTTCCTGGAGCTGGGTGCACACCACTCTTGTACAGCCAAGAGCAGGAGCAGAGAGGACATCAGGTCCCATTCTATTTTTGAACCTTATAGTTTCTAGAGAGTGAGGCAGTTCTTCCAAACCATTTCAACAAAGAAAGTTCTCATTTGTTCTGCACTGGCAACTTCACATGATTAAAGGAAAGAAATTTCCCACATACACCATCTGTCACTTCTGAAAGCCAGATTCTTGAAACTCCCAAAGTTACCTGGAAAACCAAATTCATTACTAACTTACAGCTTTGAATATTCCAGCAAAAGATGCACGGTATTATTTCAAATAACCTTAACTCCATTATCCAAACTTGAAAATATTTGATTCAAGAAGATTCTCTTTTCCCATTGAATCTCCCTTGAAGTTAAATCCCATTCCCTGTAGTGCAGAATTTCCATTAACGACTTACCAAGTGCTTAGAATCACTGGTTCTGAGACGCCTTCTCATCTCTGAGCATGGAGAATGCTTTGAATATTAATAACGGGAATGTGAACATTTTTAATACCTCAGGTAACAGTTGAAGAAATACTTGTGAATAGGATACTGTATTATTTCATATTACTAGGATGAAGGTGAAGTGGCTTTGATGAGGGAGTTCGATTCGTATTTCTTGGGAATTTGCCTCAGATTGCCTGCCCAGATTTACAGTAGAATGGAACTGGCAAATAAGAGCACAAAACTGATCTCCAATTTTAGTACTTATATTAGAATGCTCATGTGTCACATGTTTGACAATTGGCTGCAGTCAACGTTAGCTAAAATAGGCACATACACACATACACTCACACTATATTTTGTAGATACATAAATTCAGTCCTACAGGATTTTTCCTCACAAATCCTTGCAGAAAGCTATTATCTAGACTTAGTGTTTTAAAAATTATAAAAATGATACACACTTAGCACAGAAAATTTAAAAATTGCAAAAGAAAAAATTCAGAATCACTAATTGACCAGGTGCCGTGGCTCAAACCTGTAATCCCAGCACTTTGGGAGGCCAAGGCGAGAGGATTGCCTGAGCTCAGAGGTTCGAAACCAGCCTGGGCAACTTGGTGAGACCTCGTCTCTACAATAAATAATAATAATAAAAATTCAACCAGGCGTGGTAGTGCGCACCTGTAGTTCCAACTACTTGGAAGGCTGAGGCGGAAGGATCTCTTGAGTCCAGCAGGTTGAATCTGTGGTGGCTGTGAGTGTGCCATTGCACTCTAGCCTGGGTGACAGTGAGACTCTGACTCAAAAAAAAGGAAAAAGGAAAAAGAAAAAAGAAAAAAAGAATCACTATTTCTCCCACTACTGAGATAATCACCGTTTAATGAATGCAGAGGTCAGAAGCAGGATATAAAGCTATGTATAAAATTATGATCTCAAGTAATTTGCATCTTGCTTTTCTTAACTTGAGAGTTGCAGAATCAGCATTTCCCCATGCCATTTAAAACTAAACAACAACAATACATCAGTTAAAGGCTGAAATGCACTCCATGTGGTGCTATAGTTTTATTCAACTAATAATTTTTTTATTATTGGATATTTATTTATTTATTTATTTATTTATTTGAGTTGGAGTCTCACTCTGTCGTCCAGACTGGAGTGCAGTGGCCGCTCCCGGCCACCGCAGCCTCGACCTGCTGGGCTCTGGCGATCCTTCTGCCTCAGCCTTCCCAGTAGCCAGAATTACAGGCATGCGCTACCACGCCCGGCTGATTTTTGATTTATTGTAGAGATGAGGTCTCACTGCCCAGGCGGGTCTTGAACCCGTGGGCTCAGGCAATCCACTCACCTCAGCCTCCCAAAGGCGCGGGATTACAGGCTGAGCCACCGAGCTCGGCTTATTATTGGATATTTAAATAGCTGCTAATTTTTGACATTGTACGTAATGCTATGATTAACATATATTTTGCCAAACTTTATTACATCTCTGATTATTTTATTAGACTACATTCTTAGAAAAAGGATTGTTAGGTCAGAGTATATGCCATGTTTTTGTATTTTTTAAAAATATGCTCTTTTGTGAGTTCTTGAAAACTGGTATGTAGCAGGTGCTCAGTAAATATTTGTTATTTAAAAGCTCTGGTTCTTAGTGCCACTTAGCTTTCCAGACAAGTGGTGTTCATTTACATTCCCACCAATATGAAAATGAGTTTCACAGATATTCATCAGCATTCTGCATTGTAATTTAGTTTTTAATCTTTGACTATTCTCAGTTGGAAAATAATAACTTTGTTCTTTCATTTTTCGGTATTTTTTTCTATGTGCTCTTAATCATTTGTATTCCTTCTGCTAATTATCTGTTCATGATTTTGTCCATTTTGGTAGAGCTGTTAGTTTTTAAATATGAAATGTAGATATCTACATATATCCTTTATGTGATTCTTAGTCTATTATATTTTTAGTAATATTTTTCCAGGATGTCACTTGCCTTTCATTTATTTTTGAAATCAACAGAAATAGATTTTAAATTTTATCAAATCTAGCCAGGCTCAGTGGCTCAGTCTGTAATCCCACGCCTTTGGGAGACTGAGGTCAGTGGATTGCCTGAGCCCGCGGGTTTGAGACCCGCCTGGGCAGCGAGACCTCATCTCTACAATAAATCAAAAAATTAGCCGGGCGTGGTAGCGCGCGCCTGTAGTTCCAGCTACTTGGAAGGCTGAGGCGGAAGGATCGCCGGAGCCCAGCAGGTCAAGGCTGTGGTGGCTGGGAGTGGCCACTGCACTCCAGTCTGGGTGACAAAGTGAGACTCCAACTCAAAAAAAAAAAATTCATCAAATCTAACAGATTTTTCTTTTTGATCTCTTGCTTAGCTTTTGGACTGACAAAGGCAGCTCTTATTCCAAGATTAATGAAATCAGTTTCTCTAGAACAGTTCATGGCTTATTTTATTTTGTATTAACCCTTTTATCCTTCATCTTTATGTAAGATGTGACATAGTGAACTAAACTTTATTTTTCAAGCAACCAACTTCTAAACACCAGTTTGGGATCACCTACTTTTTCCTGTTGTTTTGATGATGTTTTCTTTATTTCACACAAATTCTTACAAATTCTAGGATCTGTTATAGGGCTTCAATTACGCTGCCATGAGTCTCACATTAGTGTCACAGCTTCTTAAGTTTTGAATATTTACACTATCAAATAGATATTTGCTTGCTTGTTTAAAGACTGGGCCTTGCTCTGTTATTCAAGGTGATCTCAAATTCCTGGGTTCAAGTGATCCTCTCACCTCATCCTTCCAAATAGCTCATTATTTATATTTTTAAACATGCAGCTATTGCTTGTTGGCCTTTTGACTAAGATCAAGTATAAAACATACAACTATTTCATTCCAACGTGTGGCATGCAGAGATGCACAGTGCAATGTGAACAGATGACTCAGAGAACTACTTTCCAGGTTTGCTGCCAAGTGATTGACTGGCCTCTGAGGAGCCTCTGAACCCCTGTGGCCCCAGTGTTCTCATTTGTTAAATAAACATAATCGTACTGACATCCTGGAGGCTGCACTTAGTTTAAGTAATGTTAAAGAGTTTGGCATAGGGCATTCTCAGCTTTAAATGCCCTGTAAATATTTGCCATTAACATTATTGTGTTAATTCTCATTTCTCTCATTTATGCAATTTTGGGATTTGGCATTATATAGGATTATTCAGAGAAACAGAAACAATAAGATATATACATGGAGAAGGAGGGGGAGAGAAAGAGAGAAGAGACAGGACAGAGACAGATGGAGAGAGAGAGATGGAGAAAGAGAGAGTATGAGGGAGGAGAAAAAAGAAAGAGATAATGAGAGAGATAGAGAAAAAAGGGAGAGATGGAGAGATAATGAGAGAAGAGAAAGAGGAAGAAGGGACATAGGGAGAGAGGGAGAAAGAGAAAAAGGCTGATGAGAGCGGAGAGAGACACAGAGAGGCACACAGAGAAAAAAAGAGACAGAGAGAGAAATTGAGGCAGAGAGAGAAAAAAACAGAGAGAGATGGAGACACACACACACACACACACACACACACACACACACACACACACACACACACACACAGAGAGAGAGATTTATTTTAAGGAATTGGCTCATGCCACTGTGGAAGCTGGCTTGTCCAACATGTGCAGGGGAGTCTGGTAGGCTTGAGATTCAGGGAAGTCTTAATTTTGCAGATTGAATTAAAAGTCAATCTGGAAGCAGAATTCCTTTCTCCTCAGAAGAACCCAGTTTTTTCTCTTAAAGCCTTCAACTGGTTGGATGAGGCACACCTACACTGTGGAGGGTACTCTGATTTACTCAAAAGCTACTGATTTAAATGTTAATCACATCTTAAAAACACCTTCACAGCAACAAGACTGGTGCTTCACCAAAACCTGAGTACCACAGCCTACCCAAGTTGATGCCTGAAATTAATCACCAGAGGCATAGTATCTTTAAAGTATCTCTAGCTCTCAAATTCAGCGGTACCATGAAAGTTAGAATAAGTGCTACTTGTGGTTGGTCATGGTGGCTCATACCTGTAATCCCAGCACTTTGGGAGGCGGAGATTAGAGGACTTCCTGAGCTCAGGGGTTTGAGACCAGCCTGGACAACTTGACGAGATCTCATCTCTACAATTAAAAAAAAATTACCCAGGTGTGATAGTATGTGCCTGTGGTTTCAGCTACTTGGAAGACTGAGGCGAAAGGATTGCCTGAGCCCAGCAGGTCAAGGCTGCAGTGACTGTGAGCATGCCACTGCCACTGCACTCCAGCCTGGGCAACAGAGTGAGACTCTGACTCAAAAAAAAAAAAGGATTAAATGCTACTGGTGGATAAAGTATATTCACAGCCTCACATTTTTTTCTTTCATTGTATCTCTTTGTTTCAGCACCTTTTCACTGCAGATCCTTCTTTAGCCTACACTGTTAGGATCACTCAGTTTTATCTCACAAAAGCTGTATCTCATTTAAGCAGAGTACTGACTTCCTTTCTCCCATCAGAGTTCTTTTTGTCTAACATTTCTGTATGCAAAGTGTTGGACAGCAGCTATCATTTGGGGGGTATTTCAGTTGCCTTGCTAGGGATACCCCTTCCTTAGCTTTCTCAGAACTAACTCAGACTTTAGGACAGGACTCCCTCTAAGGGTATAAATTTAATGTCTAAATTTGGGTGTTTCAAGTAACATTTATTTTGCAATGTATGAGACTGCCTTCCTGAGAGTTCAGAATGCTTGAGAGGGTGCAAGGGGGAGCCATTGCCTTCCAATTGTCAAAGCGAATTCAGTACAGGCCTGGATTCATGAGCCTTCTTCCCAAGATATTCTGAATATGCCCTCCTCAGTTCAAATCAGCTGAACTACCTTAAGTCCCACTATCCTCAGCTTCCTGTGTCTAACTTTGGATTTAATCATGAATGCTTGCATGTTCTGCTTTCAAAAAGTCTAGGAGACAAGCAGTCTCATAAGCACCTTAAATGATATAGTATTCAGGAACTCTAACAGGAAAGAAAATATATTGCTAGAGGAGTGAGGAGAATGGAAGGATTCATTATAATTCTTGCAGTAAGAATTAGAAAAAGTCTGATGAAGGAGATTACGTTTCAGTTAGGTGATGAAGCTACTAACAACAAATAATCAAACACAGGTATTTGGGAGGGCATGGTTTTTAAAGACAATTTCAAGAAGTATATTGATATTAAGAGAATATTAAGAAACTATACAGTGGGGCATTGTAGACAGAATGAATAGGAGGTTGCAGTCAGTTGGTGAAAGGCAATACATTTCTCTCTGTCATTGGACTTAACTTTGTAGGTTGTATGCAGCCAACATTCTGGTGGTCCATTCATCACCTCATCATTACATCCTCCTAGCACTTCTCTGTGCTTTTGTTTGGAAGGTACCTGTGACTCTCCTTCAAAGGACCACATACAGGCACTGGAGCCACTTTGCAGACAGCTGGACATGCCTGGAATTTAGCAGCCCCCTACCCCAGCTGCAGGTCTGTCTTTAACCAGTGACAGATGGATGCCCAGTAAGTCCCTCCTTTGAGTGTTCATGGTTTTTATTTTTATCTTTTAAAATTTATTTGAATGTGGCATCTATTTACATGGTTCAATATTCAGGAAGTACAAAAAAGTATGGATTTAGAGTCTATCACAGAAAGAAAGAACTGAGTACCACATGTTCTCACTCATAAGCGGACCCTGAACATTTTCCATAATACTGCAAGAAAGGGATTGCCAGTAGTGGAATACTGCTGGGGCGGGTGTGGGAGGAGAACACAACATCAATAAAGGTATCTGATCTCAAACCAGGCAAAGTAGGAACCAAAGGGAGGCCCAAACTTTACCTGTAAGACGTCCACTTGTAAAACTAATCCCGAAATGTACCCCACATCTTTAAAATAAAGAAAAAAAAAGATATTGATTGAAAGTCTCCTTCTCACTCCTGTGTCCAATTTACTCAGTTTTTCTTCCAGAAGGCAACCAACATTTTTAGTGTTTATTGTAGTTTCAGAGATATATTTTATGCATGCAAGAAAGCACTTAATTCAATAACTCTCTCTCTCTTTTACACAAATGTTATAATGCACAATCATTTTTAAAAAATCAATATGATTTTTATATGACAGTTTTATTAAGATATAATTCACCCTTTTAGGTGTAAAATTCAACAGATCTTGGTACAACTCTTATCATTATTTAGTTCTACAACATTTTCATCTCTACAAAAAAGACACCCAAGCCAATTTGCAGTCACTACCTTTTCTTTTCTACCCCCATTAGTCTAATGGTAACCATTAGTCTATTTTTTTGTTTCTATAGATTCACCTGTTCTGGACATTTCATATTTATGTGGTCCCCTATAACTGACCTCTCTCACACAACATGGTATCTGCAAGGTTCATCCATGGTATAGCATGTATCATTATTTCATTTGTTGTGGTTAAATAATATTACATTGTATACATTGTGTTTATTCATTTATTAGTTGGTGGACATCTGGGTTTTTTCACTTTTTGGCTATTCTGAATAGTGCTATAACATTCATGTACAAGGTTTTGTGTAGACACATGCTTTCAATCCTATTGTGTATATACCTAGCAATGGGATTATTTGATAATATGGCAATTCTATGTTTAAATTTTTGAGGAACTGATAAATTATTTTCCAAAAGTGGGAGGATCATTTTTCATTTTCACCAGCAATGCATGAGGCTTTCAAATTTTCAACATTTTTTACACTATTACTGTCAGTCTTTTTCATTTTAGTTCTCTTAGTGAAGTAACTCGTTGGGTTTTGATTTGCTTCTCTTTTGACTAATGATGTTGAGCATCTTTTTTCATGCTTATTGGACAATTGTATATTTTTTTGAGAATTGTCTATGTGAATTGTTTTTGCCATTTGGGGATTATTTGCCTTTACATTGTTGAGTTTCAAAAAATGTATTCTGGGTACAAGTTCCTTCTCAGATATGTAGTTTGTAAATATTTTCTGTGACTCTGTAAGCTGTATTTTCATTTTCCCTGCAGTATCCTTTGAAGCACAGAAGTTTTCAGTCTTAGTGAAGTTCAGTTTATCTATCTTTTCATTTGTGCTTTGGATACCATTGTGTAACTCAATGTCAAAAAGATTTACTCTTATGCTTTCTTATAAAACTTTTATAGATTTTGTTCCTGCTTATAGAACTATGACTCAGTTTTATTTAATTTTTGTATATAATGAAAAGTAGAAGCCTTTTACATGTGGATATTCAGTTGTCCCAGCACCATTTGTTGAAAAGAGTATTTTCCCAATGAATGGTCTTGACACCCTGGCTGAAAATCAAAATATCAAAAATGTATGATTTATTTCTGGACTCTCTATTCCATCCCTTTGATTTATATGTCTATTCTTGTGCCATTACCACTCTCTCTTAATTATTAAAGCTTTGTAGTAAGTTTTGAAATGGGGAAGTTGCAGTCTTCCAAATTTGTTCTTTTTCAAGAATGTTTTGAAATGTTCTTAATCCCTTGCATTTCCAATTTTTGGATCATATTTTAAAAATAGACTTTATTTTTAGGACAGTTTTAGATTTATGAAAAAATGACCAGCAATAGAGAGATTTCTCATATTCTCTGTATCCAAATTCCCTTATTAATATCTTACATTAGAATGGCACATTTGTTACAACTAACAAACCAGTGTTGATATACTATTATTAACTAGAGTCCATACAGTATTCAGATTTTCTGACTTTTTACCTAATTGCTTTAAAAAAATCTAGGATGTCATAAAAAATGCTACATTACCTCTAGATGTCATGTCTCCTTAGGATCCTTTTGTTTGTGACAGTTTTTCACTTTTTTTTGTTGTTCTTAGATAACCTTGATAGTTTTGAGGACTACTGGTAATTTATAAATATCCCTGCATTGGAATTTCGTGTTTCTCTCATGCTTAGACTGTGGTTATGAATTTTGAGGAAGATGACCACAGAGGAAAAATACCATTGTCATCATGTTTTATCAATAGTACATACAATCAACATGATTTGTCACTGTTGACTTATATGCTGATGACTTGGTTGAGGTGGTGTCAGGTTTCTTTACAATAAAGTTACTTTTTCTGTATTGCCATTTATTCTGGGAATCTCCTGTGAGATGCATGTATGTTTATAATTCTTGTATCTTCTTGATGAATTTATCCTTTATCATTATATAATGTTTTCTTTGTTTCTAGTAATAATTTTATCTCGAAGTCGATTTTGTCTGATTTGGGCATCGCTACTCCAGGTCTCTTTGGTTACTGTTTATGCATGCTGGAAAGTATTCCATCCTTTCTTTTTCGACCTATTTATGTCTCTTTTTTTTTTTTGAACTGGAGTCTCACTTCGTTGCACAGACTGGAGTGCAGTAGTACACTCGTGGCCACCCTAGTATCGGCCTGCTGGACTCAGGCGATCCTTTCACCTCAGTCTTCCAAGGAGTCAGAACTATAGGCACGTGCTACCATGCCCGGCTAACTTTTTGTTTTTATTTTATTTACTGTAGAGATGAGGTTTCATCAAATTGCCCAAGCTGTTCTTGAACCTGAGGGTTCAGGCAATCCCCTCACTTTGGCCTCCCAAAGTGCTGGGATTGTAGGCGTGAGCCACTGCATCTGGCCTATTTATGTCTTTGAATCCAATGTGTGTCTCTTGTAGACAGCATTGGTTGGATCATGTTTTATTTTAATGCATTTGTGAATTTCTGCTTTTTGATTGGATGGTTTAGTTCATTTATATTTCATGTAATTACTGATTTTTAAAAAAGGCTTTAAAAATCAATAATTTCTATTTCTCCATTATTTTCTTCCTTTAAGTTAAATATATATTTTCTAGCTCATTTTCATTCCCTTGTTTCTTTTACAATTTTTTTTGGTAATTTTCTTAGTTATTGCCTTAGGAATTAAAGTTAATATCTTAATTTAATATGACCTAGTTAATATCACTGCCAACTTAATTTCAAAAGCTACAACAGCTTTGCTTCAGTATAGCTTCATTCTCTCTCCCCTCTTGTGCTACTATTATCACTTAATTATACTTTCATACATTATGAGCCTATCAACACAGTCTTATCATTATTGGTTTGTGTAGTTGTCTTTGAAATCAAATAGAAAAATGACAAACAAAATACATTTACCGTCTTTTACTTTTATCCATGTAGTTACCATCACCAATGGTCTTTATTTATTGTGTGGATTCAAGTTACTGTCTAGTGTCTTCATTTCATTTCAGTTTGTAGGATTCCCTTTTAGAATTACTTGTAGGGCATATTTAGTAGCAATGAATTCCCTCAGTTTTGTTTATCTTGAGATATCTTAATTTATCTTTCATTTTGAGATGGATAGTTGAAATGAATATGAAATTTGTGCTTGATAGTCTATTTCTTTCAGCACTTTGAATATATTTTTTCACTGCCTTCTGGCTTTCATGGTGTCTGATGAAATGTTAGTTGTAAGTCTTATTGAATATTACTTGTATGTGATGACTAATTTTACTCTTGAATCTTTAATTTTATTTTTCAGTGATTTGACTATGATGTATCTAGGTGTGGTTCTCTTTGATTTTCTTCTACTTGGAGTATGTTGACTTTCATGGATGAATAAATTAATGTCATTCAAGCACTCTTCTTCTGGCACTTCCATTGTACATGTATTGGTGCACTTAATATTGCCCCACATTTCTCTAAGGCTTTTCATTTCCCTTTATCCTTTTTCCTCTTTTTTCAGAGTGCATAATCTCTATCAATCTGACTTAAGCTTATTAATTTTTTTTCTGCCATTTCAAATCTACTGTTGAGCCTCTCTAGTAAAATTTTTATTTCAGTTTTGCACTTTCCAATTCCAGAATCCATTTGGCCCTTTCCTATAATTTCTATTACTTTATTGATTGTTTTATTTGATGCAATATTATCTTCACACCTCCTTTTGTTTCTTTAATCGTGGCTCTTTTCAGTTCTTTGACTATATTTATTATAGTTACTTTGAAAACTTTGACTTTCAAATCTGACATCTGATCGCCATCACAGGCAGTTTCTATTATTTGTTTTTTTGCCCCCAGTGTATGAATCATGTGTTTGTTTCTGTGCATGTTTTATCATTTTTCATTATTGTAGCAATTCTGGGTACTTTTATTCACCCAAAGTGTTTGTTCTTGTTATTTGTGTGTTTGTTTGATGTTAATGTTAATGTGTGTTTGTTATGTGTGTGTTTGTTTAATGACTGGGTGAATTATTTTAGTGAAGTTTATTTCTCTCCCAAAGAGGGAAATTTCTGATGTTGCTCCCTAGGGGGTACAGCCTTGAGTATACTCAAAGACACCTTGGGATGGTAGTGGTTTTGGACAGGCTCTCTTTCACCATATACTTCCCTGAGCATACCCAGTTGTTAAGTTCTATTATACAGGTTATTTGCTCTACTGTTTTCAACAATGCTTTAGGCTCCAGGGACTTATCCAATTAAATCTGGTCTATTTTCAAAGGATAATTCCTGAAGTCTGTTTTTGATTTGTTCTAACCCCTGAAGGGTCCGTCCCAGCTGTCTCCTCCCTCAGTTAACTCTTGCAAAATAGCCAGACTACAGTTTTGCCAATATCTTTAGAATTTTTCCAATTTCCTGTCATCACCATATCCATTGGTGAGCCCCTCAATTTGAACTTCTCCACATCCTATTGCATGATGTTGTCAGTTCTTTTAGGTTCTTATATGTTCTATTTTATACCTTGCTTCTCTCCCTAGGCAATACCTCTGAGCCAAAGCTTTAGAAATTGTGTAGGAAAAATGGTGCCATTCTCTTTGAGTGATACCCACATTTCAGAAGTTAAATACTCAGTGAAGTACTTAGTACTGGCCATAAACTCAGATTTTCTCAGCTTTCCTCTCTCATGAAACTACTGATTTATATGCCAGAGCAAGAGCAATTGGAAGCCCAATATTCCCAATAGTACCACACCCTGTTCTTAGAACCATTTCCAGAGATTTTGCATGATTGCTTTAAAAATAATTTTCACTAGTTTCTCTGGAAAGTAGGTATGTGAAGCTCCTCACGTTATCACAAGTGGAAACTACTGATGTGTGTGTGTGTGTGTGTGTGTGTGTGTGTGTGTGTGTGTGTGTGTGTGTGTATTTTGCTTTTTACAATCCAGGTATCTGCCAGGCAGTTCAGACAGTAACATTCTCTGTGAATGAAACTTTTAAAGATGTTCCAAGTCCTGTCTTCCTCTTTCAAGAGCTTATAGGCTGCTGTTTTTCACAGACACCATGATTTTGAGACTACTGCTTTTCAACGTTAGCATAGAGGTGAGGAAAGGGCAATAGGTTATAGTGTGAATTAAAATGCCACAGAATTTACTGTTCTTTCTAAGTCATTTTCTTGCATATTTTGTCAATTTGCTCTAGTGTTTATGTTTATTCATTGGTGAGTTTTGGAAATTCTTTCCATATTCTCCGTATTAGACCTGTGCTGCTTAAGCAAATATTTTATCCTGATTATTTAACTGTTTTTTTTACCTTCCTTTTTATTTTATTAAAATATATTTATTTTTACTGACACATAACAGCTGCATGTATTTTGGGGGTACATGTGATATTTTGATACCTTCATATAATGTGCAAAGATCAAATAAAGGCAATTGGGTTATTCATCACATTAAATATCTATCTTTTTTATGTTAGGAAAATTATTATAATCTCCTAGCTATTTTAAAATGTACAATAGAGTATTGTTAACTGTAGTCATTCCACTGATCTATCAAATATTAGGTCTTATTTCTTCCATCTTTCAGTATATTTGGTCTTAATTATCAACTATCTTATTCTTTCTCTCTTTCCATTCTTCCTGGTTCCTGCTAATACCCAGTCTACTCTCTCTATCATCATGAGATCCAATTTTTTGGCTCCCATATGTTAGTAAGAATCTATGATATTTATCTTTCCTTCTTTTTCTTTCTTTTTTTTTTTTTTTTGATTTGGAGTCTCACTCCATTGCCCAGGCTAGAGTGCTATGGCACGCTCATGGCCACCCAGCATCGACCTGCTGGGCCCCGGTGATCCTTCCGCCTCAGCCTTCCAAGTAGCCAGAACTACAGGTGTGTGCTACCTGGCTAGTTTTTTATTTTATTGTAGAGAAGAGGTCTCACCAAGTTGTCCAAGCTGGTCTCGAACCCGCAGGCTCAGGCAGTCCACTCACCTCGACCTCCCAAAGTGCTGGGATTACAGGCTGAGTCACTGAGTCCGACTGCTATTTATCTTTCTATGCTTGACTTATTTCACTTAACACGTTGTCTTCCAGTTCTATCGATGCTGTTGCAAATGACATAATTTCATTCCTTTTTATGACTGAATAATATTCCATTGTGTGTGTGTGTGTGTGTGTATATATATATATATATATATATATATCATATTTGTTTTATTCATTCATCCTTTGATGGGCACTTAGGTTGATTTTCTATCCTTGCTATTATGAATAGTGCTGTGATAAACATGTGAGTGCAGGTATTCTTTTAACATATTGATTTATTTTCTTTTGGGTAGATACCTACTAGTGGGATTGCTGGATCAAATGGTAATTCTATTTCTAGTTTTTTGACAAATCTTCATACTGTTTTCCACAGTGGCTGTAGTAGTTTACATTCCCCAACAGTGTATAAGAACTCCTCCCTTTCCTCTGCATCCTTGATAACATCAATTATTTTTTGTCTTTTGATAATTACCATCCTGGCTGGGTTAAGGTAATATAATCATTGTGGTTTTGATTTGCATTTTTTGATGATTTGTGATGTCAACATTTTTCATATACTTGGCCATTTATATGTCTCCTTTTGAGAAATGTCTATTCATGTCCCATGGCCACTTTTTAATGGGGTTACTTTTATTTTTTCTGTTGAGTTTCTTGTATATTATGGCTATTAGTCTACTATTAGATCAAAGTGTGCAAACATTTCTCTCATTTAACAGATTTCTCTTATTTAACAGATTGGTTACTTCTTTTGCTGTGGTTGATTACTTTTTTTTTTTGCCGTGCAGAAGCGTTTTGGTTTAATTAAGTCTTATTTGTCTATTTTTATTATTGTTGTCTGTACTTTTAGGGTCTCAGTCATACATTCTTTGCCTAGATCAATGTCCAGGATAATTTTGCTTATATTTCCTCCTACTATTTTTATATTTTAGATTACATTTAAGTCTTTAATCCATTTTTGAGTTGATTTTTGTATATAGTGAGAGATAGAGGTTCAGTTTCATTCTTTTGCATATGGCTGCCCAATTTTCCCAGCACCATTTATTGAATAAGGTATCCTTTCCCTAATTTAAGTTCTTGCTAGCTTTTTCAATGATTAGTTGACTGTGAATATGTAACTTTATTGCTGGATTTTCTATTTTATTCTATTGGTTTATGCATCTATTTTTTTATTCTAATGCCATGATATTTTGGTTACTGTAGCCTTGTCATATATTTTGAAGTCAGATAATGTGATGCTTCCAGCTTTGTTCTTTTTGCTCAGGATTGCTTTGGCTATTCAGGCTCTTTTTTGGTTCCATATAAATTTTAGAATTTGTTTTCTAATTCTGTTAGGAATGGCATTGGTATTTTGATAAAGATTACATTAAATTTGTAGATTGCTTTGTATAATATGGTAATTTTACTGATATTAATTCCTTTTAGCAACAAGCATGGAATGCTTTTCCATTTGTTTGTGTCCCTTTAAATTTCTTTCATCAGTGTTTTGTGGTTTTCCTTGTAGAGAGCTTTTACATCCTTGGTAAAATTTATTCCTAGATACTTTATTTATTTAATTATCAGTAGCTATTGTAGATGAGATGGGATTGCTCTCTTAATTTCTTTATTGGCTGGATCATTATTGATGTACAAAAGTGCTACTGATCTTTATATGTTAATTTTGTATCTTGTAACTTTACTAAATTAATCAAATCTAAAAGTTTTTTGTGGTCTTAAAGTTTTTCTAGGCATAAGATTATATCATCAACAAAGAGAAACATTTTGACTTCCTCTTTTCCAATTTGGATATCTTTTATTACTCTCTCTTTCCTGATTGCTGTGGGTAGAACGTCCAGTACTATTTGAATAGGAGTTATGTAGGCAGACATCATTGTCTTGTTCCAGTTCTTGGACAAAGACTTCCAACTTTTCCCTATTCCTTATAATGCTAGCTATTGATTTATTGTGTATGCCGTTTATTATTTTGAAACATTCTTTTTATGCCTATCTGTTGAAAATTTCTTCATGAAGAGAGGTTTAATTTTATTGAATGATTTTTCTGTGTCAATTGAAATATTGTATGGTTTTTGTCCTTCATCCTGTTAATGTGATGTATCACATTTATTGATTTGTGTATGTTGAAACATCCTTGCATCCTTAGTATAAATCCCATTTCATCATGGTGCATTACCTTTTTGATGTGCTGTTGGATTTCCTTTGTAATATTTTGTTGGAGATGGTTGTATCTATGTTCATCAAAAATATTGGCTTGTAGTTTGTTGGTGTGTCCTAGTCTGGTTTGGGTATCAGGATGGCATTGTTCCCATAAAATGAGTTAGGGAAAATTTACTTAATTTTTTGGCATGATTTCAAAAGGATTGATATTAGTTCTTCTTTTTATGTTTGGTAGAATTCAGCTGTGAATCCATTTCTTTCTTGTCTTTTCTGGGAGACTTTTTTTTTCTTTTCTGAGTTGGAGTCTCACTCGGTCTCCCAGACTGAAGTGCAGTTGCACAGCTCCCGGCCACCGCAGTCTCCACCTGCTGGAATCTGGCGATCCTTCTGTCATAGTCTTCCGAGTAGCTGGAATTACAGGCTTGAGCTACCACGACCGGCTAATTTTTTTTGACTGGCGGGTGTCAAACCCGTGGGCTCAGGCAATCCGCTGACCTCGTCCTCCCAAAGCAGTGGGATTACAGGCTGAACCACCAAGCCCGGCCTTTCGCGGAGACATTTTATTGCTGATTCAATCTTACTGCATATTAGTCTGCTCATGTTTTCTAGTTCTTCCTGATTAAATCTTTGTGGGTTGTATGATTCCAGGAATTCACCCATTTCCTCTTAGTTTTCCAATTTATCAACATATAGTTGTTCATAATAGTGCCTGGTGATCTTTCGTATTTCTGTGGTTTCAGTTGTAGTATCTCCCTTTTCATCTCTGATTTTGTTTATTTGGATCTTCTGTCTTCTTTTCTTGGTTAGTCTAGCTAGTGATATATCCATTTTGCTTATCTATTTGAAGAATCAGCTTTTCATTTTGTTGCTCTTTTGTATTTTTTTTTTAAGTCTCTATTTCATTTAGTTCTGCTTTGAGCTTTATTATTTCTTTTCTTCTGCTAACCTTGGGTTTGGTTTGTTCTTTCTCTTCTAGTTGCTAAAGGAGCATTGTTAGATTGTTAATTTGTAATCGGTCTACTTTTTAGATATAAGCATTTATTGTTACAACTTCCCTTTTAGTAGCACTGTTGTTGTGTCCCATAGGGTTTGGTATGTTGTATTTTCATTTTCATTTGTTTCAAGAAATTCTAAACATTTTCATCTTCATTGGCCCAATAGTCATTCAGAAGCATGTCGTTAATTTTCATGTATCTGTGTAGTTTTCAGTATCCCTTTTGGTACTGATTTCTAGTTTTATTCCATTGTGATCTAAGAAAATACTTGATATGATTTTTGTTTTAAAAATTTTGTTGAGACTTGCTTTGTGGCCTAACATATGGTCTATCCTGGAGACTACTGCATATACTGATGAAAAGAATGCATATTTTGCAGTTGTTGGATAGAATGCTCTGTAAATATCTGTTAGGTTCATATTCTAAAGTCTAAATTAAATTCAATGTTTCTTTGTTGATCTTCTTTTTAGTTGATCTAACACTGAGTGTGGGATGTTGAGGTCCTCTACTATTATTGTATTGTAGTCTATCTTCCTCTTTAGATCTAGTAATATTTGCTTTATGAATCTGTGTGATTCACTGTTTGGTGCATATATGTTTAGAACTGTTATATTTCTCTTGCTAGATTATGCTTTATCATTATATAATGACCTTATCTGTTTTTTACTGTGTTTGACTTAAAGTCTGTATTATCTGATATAAGCATAGTTACTCTTGCTTGCTTTGGGTTTCCATTCACATGTAATATATTTTTTCATCTGTTTACTTTCAGTCCACACATTTTTAAAGGTATGGTGAATTACTTATAAGGAGCAAATAGTTGACTCACGGTTTCTTTTTTAAAAAAAAATTCCATTCAGCCATTTTATATAATTTTGGGAAATTTCTCATTCATATCCTGAATTGTTTTTCTGATTTTTTTGTATTATTTTTCAGAATTCTCTTGTATCCCACTGAACTTCTTTAAAATTCATATTTTGAATTCTTTAAATGGCATTTGAAAGATTTCTTTTTGATTGGGATCTATTGCTGCATCATTATTGCATTTCTTTGGAAGTATCATATTTCCTTGCTTTTTAATGTTTTCTTTATTCTTATTTTTCTGTGTCTCTGGTGTAACAATCACTTCTTTCTATTTTTGAATTTACTTTCATAGGGAAGGACATTTTTCTGAAGATATATCCATGGTGTTGGTTGAGTGAGGAAATTAGGCTTTGATTCTGGGCATGTGCAGTAGTATAGTCTCTGTATGGTTTCTTTGACTGTAAACAGCATTTATACTTTCTGTGGTTTCCTCAGAGGGTTAGGGTGCAGTTATTAGTAAATGCTATGGTGAAGTTGTGCTGGGGACTAGGATGCTGGTTGGACTAGCCTTCTGGTTCCAATGTTATTAACAGTGGGCTGATCTTCCTTGTTTTTGTGTCCCAGGGTGTTGGCATTTGTGTTAGTACTTACTGGTGGGCCACCTTCCAGGTGACTTACTCAGATGCCAGTAGTGGCAGCAGTGGACCAGGCTGGTGATTGGGTTCTCAGGTTCGTGGACTGTCGGAGTGGTGTGGTACGTGGACTGTCGGAGTGGTGTGGTACATTAGCAGTGGTGGGATGTTCCTCTGGACTCCAAATGGTGCAAGCTGGTGTTGGTGGTTGTTATGGTATGGGATTGCCTTAACAACCACAGACATGCTGTTCTTGGGCTTTCCTGCTCCTATAACGGCAGCACTGAAATACCTCACACAGGAAGGAGAGACTCTTTTTTTATTTGTGAACCTGGGCATGGAGGTCATGCTGCCAGTGAGGTTGCAATCATTCACTATCCCAGCCAGGTAACTTTCTGGCTTGCCTGCTCTGACCTCTGTCAGCAGCAGAAGTGGGTTACAGAGGGGGAGGAGGAGTACTCTCCTCTATGCAAGAGCTTGAGCACAGAGCCTGCTCCACTGGTGGGAAGGGATTTCAGTCTTGGCTTACAAAGACGAGTACAGAGTTTTGTGCCACTGCTGGGTTGGAGTCGTTTTTCACATCACTAGACAGGGACCTCTTTGGCTCTGGAAAGTGTACATTTTAGTTTCCTTTGTCCCAGGAGCTGCTTTTTGGTGTGCTGCACCACCCTTTCCATAGGGAGTAACACTTCCTATGGGCTAGAGTACTGGGGAGTCTGCAGCACCTTTGGGACAAGTCAGTGCTGTTTGCGGCTTTCTAAATGGATGTTGGGGGTATATCAGCAAGAAATCCCTAGATGTGAAGATATGAGGGCTGTTATTCCCAGGGAAAAATGCAGTCCCATGACAAGCTCCAAAAATAATATCCTGTAGCAGCCATACAAGTCTTGGTTTGGGGATGAGTGAACCAGCATGAATTTCCTGTCTGGTGCAATGCCCTCATGGGTTCTCCAAATCCCTGTCATAATAATACTAGCATCAGAGTTCATGTGTGTAGAAGAGCTCTCTGGTTTGGATTGCAGCAGTCCATGGCAGTGATGTGGTTCACTAAAGCTCTTTCACTTACCATTTCCCCATGATACTTAGCCCCTTGGGGCTCCCAGATGATGTCTGCTGAGCTGACTGTTGCTTCTTTCTCTTTCTGTGCCTCAGTGCCATCTGTGTTAACTATGAGTTCTCCATTGGACCCTGGTGTTCTCTAGTAGATGTTCTATTTGAGGTATGATTATTTATTCATAATTTTGGTTCCTCTTTCTAAAGAGAGTAGGTGTCTAATGTCTCTAGTCAGCCATAATGAACCAGAATCTATATAGAGTGTTTTATTTTATTTTATTTTTTGAGTTAGGATCTCTGTCACCCAGACTGGCACAATTACGGCTCGCTGCAGCCTCCAAATCCTGTGGCCAAACATTCCTCCCTCCTCAGTCTCCCAACTAGCTGGGACTGCTGGTGTGCACCACCACACCTGGCTATTTCTTTCTCTGTAGAGACAGGATCTCATTATGTTGCCCAGGCTAGTGCTGGTCTTGAAATTTTGGGCTCAAGCAATTCTCCTGCCTCAGCCTCCTAAAGTGCTAAGATTACAAGTGTGAAACACCACACATGACCATATATATATATATGTATGTATATATACACACACATATATCTTATATACACATATCATATATATTTATATGTTTTGGGCAATTGTTCTAGGTATTACATTATATGTACTTATTTCTCACATTCCACTGGTATCATTATACCAGTTCTGTGAAGAATGCAGACCTTACCTCTCTTTATATTGCTTCATCTTTTTCCAATTTATAATACAATTTTTGAAATATTTCTTCTACTTACATTTAGAATGACATCAGGCAATTTTAATTTTTGCTTCAATTGTAAACCATAATTTAGAAAACTCAAGATAAAATATTTCTTATATTTACCCATATTTTTGCTTATCATATTTTTTCTTTCTTTCTATGTTCCAAGATTCCTTCTATTATTGTTTCCTTTCCACTTAGAGGACACTTTTTATTCATTCTTTCAAGATAGGTATGCTTGTGACAAATTCTTTTCATTTTCCCTGAGAATGTCTTGATTTACCTTTCATTTCTGAAGGATAGTTTCACTGGGTACACGATTCTGGATTGACAGTTCTTTTCTTTAGGTACTTAAAAAAATTTTTTGGTCACTTTTGGCCTCTCTGATTTTGAATGAGAAATCTACTGTCATTTAAATGGTTTTCCGCTTGTAGATAAATTGCCATTACTCTATCACTGCTTTTATAAGTTTGACTACAGTGCTTCTTGCTGTGGATTTCTTTGAATTTATTCTACTTGGGTATCATTTGGGTTCTTGAATCTGTAGAATTATGTCTTTTGCCAATTATGGAACATTTTCAGCCATTATTTCTTCAAGTACTTTTTCTGCTCTGCCTACTTTCTTTTATCCTTCTGTTGACATGAATGTTAGGGTTTTTTTAATAGTTTCACAAATTCTTGTGGGTATGTAAACATTTTTTAGTCTATTTTCTCTGTTGTTTACTCTGATTAATTTATATTGTTCTGTCTTTTAGTTCACTTTTTCTTTCCTGTGTCTCCTCCAATCTACTGTTGAGCCTATTCACTGAGCTTTTAAAAATTCACTTCTTATATTTTTCTGTCTTAAAATTTTCACTTGGTTCTTCTTTATATCTTCTATTTATTTGTTGAGGATTTCTACTTCTTCATTTGTTTCAAGTCTGCTCATAATGGTGCATCAAAGTATTTGTATGATGGTCTCTTTAAAATCTTCCTCAAATAAGTCTAACATGCTTGTCAAATTTCTATTGGCATATAACGATTACTTTTTTTTTATTCAATAGGCTTTTCTGGGAAGAAAATACTCAAGGTACAACCCTTAGCCAATAAGGACAGGAGTTGCTGAATAAATCTTCCCATTTCCTCTCTCTCAGCTGTTCCTCAGAGAATCTCAGAATGTCTCCAGTAAGATTGACTCTTGTTGCCAATTGTGATAACCTGTTATTTTTTTCAAGATTTATTCACTTTTTATTCGACAGAAATTTTGGGAGGGGGTGTTTCTTCTTATATATTTTATTTATTTTTAGAGTTGTGGGGTACAAGTGAAGATTTGCTTCATGAGTTGGCTGCATGCAGATGAAGATAATCTGCTAATTACTGCTCTCTTAATGAACTCTTCTCTTTTCCCTGGTTCACTTTTCTTACCACGCTTCCAATGATCACCTCTCAAGTATTAATATGCACCAAAGTCCCTGTTGTGAACCTCCTTCCTTTTCAGTGGCATAGGTGGGAGGTGAGGGCAGATGAAGGCAAACTATGACAACCCTCTAGATCCTCCCCCTTTTATACAGACCAAAGTACATGCAATCAGGTCAGGAAACGTAGCATACATATACAGATCTACAGAGCAGCTATATACCATGGCCCCACATACAGATTCTTAAATTGTAATACCTCATCTATTTTCCATCAAAGTCATGCTATCTGTGATGTAACCTACTTAGCTTTGATAGTGGTTCTGTTCTCAATGTCCAACTAAACAAAATTAGAATGATATATATTTCATATTCTCAGTAAAAATGAACATGATGGAGAAATGCAAATCAAATCCACATTGAGATACCACCTTACCCAAGTAAGAATGGCCATCACTAATAAAACAAACAACAGATACTGGCAAGGATGAGGAGAAAAAGGAATGCTTCTACACTGCTGGTGGGAATGCAAACTTGTGCAACTTCTTTGGAAAACGGTGTGGCAATTTCTGAAAGAACTAGGAATTGACCTTCCATATGACCCAACAATCCCCCTACTAGGAATATACCCAGAAGAACTCAAGTCATTCTACAAAAAAGATACCTGCACATGTATGTTTATTGCAGCACTAATCACAATAGCAAAAACATGGAACTAACCATGATGCCCATCGAAACTGGAATGGATAAAAAAATGTGGTACATATACACAATGGACTACTAGGCAGTCATAAGGAAGGACAAACGTATGGACTTTGCAGCAACTTGGATGGATTTAGAGTCTATCATACTCAGTGATCTATTCTAGAAACAAAGAACAGAATACCACATGTTCTCACTCATATGCAGACCCTGAACAATTACCATAATACTTTAAGAAAGGAATTGGCAGTGGAAGGATACTACCAGAGTGGCGGTGACTGGGGGGACACAACATCAATAGAGGTACTTGATTTCAAATCGGGCAAAGTGGGGGCCAAAGGGAGATCCAAACTTTACCTGTATGATGCCCACTTGTATATCTAATCCTGAATTGTGCCCCACATCTTTAAAATAAAACAAAATGAACATGATGCATTGGCATCATAACTTCATAAAGCTTACTCTCAGATATTACCAAGTTGAACTACTAGAAACTCATTCTTATCTTCGTTTCAGTCTGTGACTTTTCAAGGTCATCTCAATCCTTCCATTTTGAGCTCTGAATCTCCTGAGACTTTCATCAAACTCATAAAAATTCTGACCTGACTATAGGAAGATGATCAGTTTCCAGGAGTGGGAATTAGAGAACAACACAAGGAGATGCACACAATGAGAGTAAGTGCTTCTCTGCATTGGTTCTTATTGTACTGCTGCTGTTTGATGCTCCAAGAAGTAAGATTCTTTTTGATTAGAGGAGAAAAAAAAATAACCATTTTTTACTGGTGCTTGTTCAACATAGGTTATTTTGACAAGGACATATTTGAGTAATTCTAGGTTACAGAGTGAAAATGACAGGTTTTATTTATTAGCCTCAATTGGCAATAAGATATACCACAGTGAATAACACCCAGTGTTTGTGCAGGGCAACTACAGGGGAGAGATGGCACATTTTAAGCATATTCTTGAGGGTCTAGTTATATTATAAAGCAAAAATAAGTGAAAGATGTAAAATAAGGAAAGAAACATAAGAAATATGGATCTTAGTCCCCAAACTCAGGTGTATAACAAACATTTGATTTATTTCCCCATGTCTCAGATAATATTTTAATTCTGGTTCTACCAGGGTAACAGAAACTGGGGATAGAACATTTTTGTTTCCAGGAGGAATTTCTGTCAAGAGGTTAGAAGAAAAAAAAAAAAGGAAAAGTAGATGCTGAAGGAGGGGTAAGAGAGTGGTCTGCAGGGCCCAGGGACTCCAGCCTGGGCATAATTTGGATAGGAAGGAATAAGACAGGCACCTTTAGAACCACTCCCAAGGTAGAGGTGCCATTGTAGGACCTGTGGAGAGACCAGCCTTAGCAAGTAGCAGCACCAGCTGGACGGGACTACCAACTCTGAAACCTGACAGGATGGGCTATCTGTGAGTTAGTGTCTTAAGTTCCCTTTCTCACTTTGAGCCCTATAAGGCATTGGCTGGCACTGGTGACCCAGATACTCTTCCTAAAAGAACTGAAATTTGATATCACGGGTTTATCATTTGACCACACCTCACTACATCACCAGCCTGGTGTGGTTTACAGAGTTCTCTCTCAAATAACTTTTAGAAAATAATTGAATGTAAGAGTTAGAAAGTGACAGTTGCAGTTCTGTGATTTTCTTTTTTTTTTTTTTTTGAGTTGGAGTCTCACTCTGTCGCCCAGACTGGAGTGCAGTGGCTGCTCCCAGCCACCGCAGCCTCGACCAGCTGGGCTCCGGCGATCCTTCCGCCTCAGTCTTCCAAGTAGCCAGATCTACAGGCATGCGCCACCACGCCCAGCTGATTTTTGTATTTATTGTAGAGATGAGGTCTCGCTGCCCAGGTGGGTCTCGAACCCGCGGGCTCAGGCAATCGACTCACCTCAGCCTCCCAAAGGCGCGGGATTACAGGCTGAGCCACCGAGCCCGGCGCAGTTCTGTGATTTTCAATCCCTTTCTCTAAATTTGGCTGTAGAGGACTTTGTCATTGAAATCTTACCCAGAATTCCAATTCATAAAAGAGACGGAGGTCGAGTTTTTCTCTGTGAAGGGAAGAGAGGATTGAGAAGGCAGTACAAAGAACCCCAAGAATAAAGTCTCGAGAGTTTGAATTCAACCTCTACCACTGCCCGTGGACCTGACCACCAGACCCAGGACATTACGCCAAATCTTAATTTCCCCTTCCACAGAATAGGCATCAATATATTTGCTGTCAAATTTTAAAAAACACAAGATTAGTAAGGAGAGAATTTATGCAAAGTGTTATTGCAAGGGAAAAGGGCCTATTGCAGTAGAAAGAACTGTAGGCATCTCAAGCGTTAGGTAAAGAGGCTTTCCTTTTGTAGAGGGGGAAATAAGGTTAGAAAGAATCCAGTGTGGGGAAGTAGAATGATATGACGGTGAGATCAGAAAGTGAACCAGAGCATGTTCTACCCTGAAGCCAACCTATTTTCAGGAGGTGCATAAGAAATCCAGACAAGCTTGTAGCTATGGGATCCAGGACCATGTTGGTCCAGCCCCTATGGAACCCCCCACTGGTGGGCACTTTATAAAGTGCTTTTGCACACAGTCACCTTCTTTTATTTTATTGTCAGTCCTATTAGAAAGGTAACTTTTACCTGAAGGTTAAGAAATCATCTTGCCCTTTTGTGTTCTATAAACGACTATCTGAGGGATTGGCAGTAGTGGGAAACTGCCAGGGTGGGGGTGGGGTGGGTAGGGAGGTGGGGGGATTTGGCAGTTGAGGGAAATTGTTAGGGGAGAGAGGGGCACACCTCATCAACAAGGGTACCTGCATAATCAACGTTTGTATACCTAACCCTGAATTGTACCCCACATCTTTAAAAATTAAAAAAAGAAAAGAAGAGAAGAAAAAAGAAAAGAAAACAGTTTTCAGCAAGGAACACTTCCCCATAAGACTTAGATGAGACTCATGAATGCATCCATTGTTCACCTGTGACAAAGCCAGACATGGACCCTCCAAATTCCCTTTCTTTGCTTCAGAAGATGATTAGTAGAACTGCTTGTCCTCACTGATGGACGCATCTTAACCAAAATGCTTCTTAACCAAACTTTGATTAAGCTTCTCTCCTTCCCCCAGGTCCCTGAACTTTGGATCACCCTCAGCCTGAACCAGCACACAACCTCTCCATCAGAGAACCTCCTGAAAATATGCTGTCCTTGGAATAGAACATTTTCTGGTTCACTTTCCAATCTCATCATCTTATCATCTCACTTCCCCACACTTCCTAACCTTACTATTCCTCTATGAAAGGAAAGCCTCTTTGCCTAACCCTTGAGAAGCTTACAACATTCTTTCCTTTTTTTCCTCTTATTTTTTATTTTAAAAATGTGAGGTACAATTCAGGGTTAGTTACATACATGGTCATCATACAGGTAAAGTGTGGGTGCCCTTATTTATGTTATGTGCCCTTCCCTCCCCTGTCAGTGTCCCACTACTGCCAATCCCTTTCTTATAGTATTATAGTGGATGTTCTGGGTCCACTTATAAGTGAGTACATGTGGTACTCAGATCTTTGTTTCTGTGATAAATCACTGAGTATTATAGATTCTATTACCATCCAGGTTGCCACAAAGTTCATAATTTTGTTTTTCTTTATGGCTGCATAATATTCCATGGCGTAAATGTACCACAGTTCACTTGCCCCTTTCCCTTGTAATAACTCTTTGAATAAAGTCTCTCCTTACTAACCTTGTATTTTTAAAAATTGACAACAAATACCTTTTTTTTTGAGTTGGAGTCTCATTCCTTCTCCCAGGCTGGAGTGCAGTGGCACACTCCTGGCCACCCCAGCGTTGACCTGCTGGGCTCTGACAATCCTTCTGTCTCAGCCTTACAAGTAGCCGAACTATAGGTGTGCGCTACGATGCCTGGCTTATTTTTTATTTATTGTAGAGACAAGGTCTCGCCAAATTGCACAGGTGGTCTCGAGCCCGCAGGCTCAGGCAATCCATTGCCTCGGCCTCCCGAAGTGCTGGCATGACAGACTGAGCCACCGAACCTGGCCTGACAGCAAATATCTTGATGCCCATTCTGCAGAAGGAAAAATGAAGGTTTGGCATGTGCCCTGGGTCTAGTGCTCAGGTTCATGGGCAGTGGCAGAGGTTGAATTCAAACTCAAAGCCTCTCAAGACTTTAGTTCTGGGGTTCTTTATACTGCCTTGTGAATTCCTTTTCAATATGTGGGTGAGAAACTTCACTTCTGTCAGCAGAGGAGGCTGAAATAGAGGTTCTCTTTGGTTCCACTTGCACTAGGGGTGAAATCGAGAGGACCAAAGCTCCAGGCTACTGCCCAAAATAGCTGTGCCAGATGGAAGGGTCAGGTATTACAACGCCTGAAAGTCCCCCAAAGTTGAGCTGTCTTGTCCAAAAAAAAAATTTTCTGTAAGAATAGAAACATAAAAGGAGATTATAGGCTCAGCAGAGGTAAGGGAGGTAAATTTGCCCACCTAGCTTAAAATCTAAAAATAAAAATCCATTTTCCAAGGTTTCATACCAAAATAAAAAACCTTAGGATAAAATCTTAGGGTGGATCCTGGCTCTTTCATCTTATTATTGAGGTTTGCTTCTGACTCATTCTGGAATCCTGAAATTATCTTCTTCTGTCTGTCCTGTCAGAGCGAATTCTTTCAAGGAAAATCCAGAGAAAGCGTAAACAGAGTGTCTGAGTCATGTGAAGGAGATTTAGGCAGCATCATCTGGGAACTTGTTAGAAAGGCAAATTCTCAGGCTCACCCAGACCTCCTAAATCAGAAACTCTTAGGGGTAGGGCCTGGCTGTCTGTGTTGCACCAAACCCTCCAGGGGATTCTCATCACCCTCAAGGGTGAACTCCTCCTAAGGGACAATCCTGAGGGTGAGGATGACTCTGCTCCCCAGATTTCTCCCTCCTTCTTCCTCCCTCCTCAGGCAGTTATGTTTGGTAGGTAACTAATCTCCAACCCTTCTTAATTCCTCTCCCTTCCCAGGTGTTGTTAATAACTAGGTTTTTTTGGCAGTTCCTGTATTCAAAGAAAGAAATCAAAACGTATTGAGCTCCCATGAATGTGCCAGATACTTGAGCTTGGCACTTTTGATGAGTTATTTATGTAATCTTCATAAAAATCCAAAGAGAAGAAAAACATGTCTTTTATTCATACGAGGGATGTTTGAATTTTGTTAGAGGAACACTCAAAAGCCTGAAAAACTTCACAACATGAAGGGATTTCTACTAGTGGAATTTCATTTATTTGACAGAGGTGGGAGAGATATTTTTATCAAGGAGAAAGGGTGGAATGGCATGTGCTGTAAAAGGACAGCATTTCTGAAGGGCAATCTGTCAGGACTCAGAGTGGAAGTATATCCCTAGCATATGACTCAGCAATTCCACTCTGGGTTATAGTTCCCAAAGAACCTGTCTCCTACGTCTTTTGGAAACAGGAAGTATGATCCTACAGCGCTTTCTGTGGTGTTGGTAGGGCAAGGGTTAGAGGCAATCTGGATGCCCAGCACCATGGGATGGATGAAAAACATGATGATGCCCACTTCTGGGGGAAAATATCTAGAGGTACACACAGCAGTACAGATAGGGCTCAATGTGGTGTAGGATGAGATTTATACACATTTCTGGAAGGTCTACACCTAGGCTGGATTATTTACTAGCATCAGAGGGACATTTGGGGTGGCTCATTCAACTGTTCATTTTATGAAAGAAGAGTTGAGATACTAAGAGGAGAAATAAAGTGATGACAGAGTCAAGCTATGCACATAACTACATTTATGTAAACATAAAAACAGAATGCATTTTACAAGAACACATACAAACAGAATGAGGAGTGTCAAACCATTAGGATGTCTGCTTATGGAGTGACAGTAGGGAAATAACACTGAAAAAGTGGGAACAACAAGGATTTAATAAAACAGAAGAATAGCTTTGTACCATCAATAAAGAGAGTATGCCATGACATCTTGACTCCTAGTCTAGGATCATTTCTGAACCCCCACTGCATAATGGAGTTACCAGGGAAGCACCATCCCAGGGCTGTCTCTACTTGAGGTTTGGATTGAATGGGTCTGAGGGAAATTTCAGGAATCCATATTTTCCAAAAGCTCTCTGGTGACACTAAAACTAAGCTGAGTTTGAAAACCACACTCTCTTATCCTCAGGTCCATCTGCAAAGGGCAATAAGGGAGATGGTATAAGACTTTGGCCAGTCTGTTGATAATATTTTCTATCAAATATGCCAAGGAATTTCTCTTGCAAGAAACATCCACAAGGTACCCTAAATAGGTAGAGAGGTTGCTGGGGGAGGTCTTCTTATCTTAGGAAAAATGTGATCCAACTGCCAAGTCATCCTACTCTCCTCCCTCTATTCTCCAGGGTGGACAAGACACTTTTGGTGAAGATCAACCCATGTTTACTCCTTTATTTATTCCGCAGCTGATTATTTATTGAGCAATTACTGAGATGCATACTACCCTGGGTACCAGGGAACCATCCCTTGAAGCCCCGGCCTGTGAGAGAGATAGTTGAAATACCGACACAAGGACAGAGAGCTGGAAGACACTGGGGGACTCATGCACTGAGACCTGGGTTGGCAAAATTGTCTGTCTCAGGTTGCATTTTTATTGAAAACTAGATTTTCATATGTATTCCTCGATATTCCCTTTTGCCTGACAAAACCACATAGAGCAATTTTACAGGTGACATAAGAGTTGTCTCAGTGTTGAGGTTCCAGGTTTATTGTGGGCATCTTGAGACTGCTGGTAACTCTAAGATGGTCTGTTTTGGTATTGAAAAGAGTCCTCATGGACAATAGTGGGCGTCTATTGGATTGTCTGGTTCTAGTTCCTCTTCCTTTTCTCACCATAGCTAACAAGAAGCAGCTGTTTTGCAGAACATGACTCTGTCTTTCTAGCCTCAGTTGATAGGTCTAAGGGTGAACACCTGACCCAGGCTGGGTCAACTGAATTCTTCCCTGTGATTTTTGGATTTGTTACCAAGAGAAATGATACAGTCATGCTCTGCTTTTTGAAGCTGAATACTCCTCTGGGTAAGGCACTGTCTTAGGTGCCGAGGATACAGCACTGAATAGAGCAGATAAATGTGTCTTCTTTAATGAGCAATTGCAGACTGGTAGAGGTGGTAACAAAAAATTAATAAATAAATAGAGGTAGACAGATAGTAAGTAAATACATAAGCTGATAAATATAATATATAAAGTCCAGAGTTGATCAACAATCATAATAATAAAAATGGTTTTAATTATAACAGTAATAGCAAGCATGAGAATGAACGTGTATTTAGCACTTACTGTATATAAAGCACAATGTTAATGGCTTTCTATGTATGAACTCATTTAATCTTCACACCCAAGGAAGTAAGTTCTATGATTAACCCGATTTGAAAAAATACTCTCATTTCAGTTAGTGACTGTGGTCAAAACCGTAAGAAAGAGATGAGACTTTCATTTAATGTTCCTGATTTTCCTAATGGCCAGCTGTGTTTCAGCCCATACAATTGCTCATGTTGTTTAGCTTTTTCTTTATTTCATGAGTTATTAAATATTCCTCTATCCTTAAAAGCCTCACAACCTGAATTTCTGTCACCTGTAATCAAAAATTGGCAAGACACTATGGGAACTCATCAGGGTTCATCACATGACCTCTGTGTGTCTGGCAAGGACATGTGTTGATGACAAGTGTTGATTAAATGAAAAGAATGAGCTGCTGTAGACACAGTTCCAGTCCTCAAGGAACCACTCAAAGTTCAGTAAAGACACCCAGGCAGCAGAGATGGAGGCTGCAAGTGGAAAGTAGATGTATCTAGTTCTCTCTTCATGCTGCCCTCCTCCGAGGCAGGTACCCCAAGCACGGTGCACCACCTCTTTTTACAACCTTGAGCTTTATGACCAGCATGTAGGCTACCAGAGAGCTGGGCTCCATCTGTTCTGATACCTGTTGGGTCCCCTGATCTTGGCACCCACCTTACAATGATTTCAGATTAGCAAAGAAAATTCTGAGAGCTAACTATGGCTGCCAGCTTTCAATCTTTGTTTTACGGCTTGCATTGTCCCTATTCTTTTATTCAAGAGAAACTACTGTCTCTTTATTAGGTGTGGGTGGAGTGCGTGAAGTGGCAGAGGTGAGAGTAGAGTACTCAGGCTACTAATCACTGTTTCCTCCTTCCTCTGAGGTTCTACGTAAATAGCCAAATGTGTCTATATAGGGGAATGGATGGTCAAACCGTCAGTGGAATAGGGTAGTATGGCCTATGAGGTAGGATCTTGGACTCTGGGATCAAACTCCTGATGAGCCAACTACTAGCTCTGTGACGTCAAAGATGTCACGTCACCATCCCACTCCCTGACTTCCACCACCTGGAAGTATAGTTTTGATGTTTCCCATGTAGCACTGTCTTGAGATTAACTGAGAAATACACATAAAATGATTAAACTACACAGAAAGCACTTCATAAGTGGCCATTATCAGAATTACCATACAAAAGTAAGCAAATAGGTAAATCTATAGGTACCATACAAGTAAATCTCAAAAACACAATGTGTGAAAAAAGCAAAACTTGAAACAGGATACAGAAAAACAGCATGATTCAATTTACATGAAATTAAAAACACAAAGCAATATGATATATTACTAATGCATATGTATCAGTGCATATTATATAAATATAGATTATATATAAAGTAACATACATACATGTACATATATGCACTTGTGCTTTTATTTGTGTGTTTTATGTTTATGTATGTGTGTATGTTAGAAAGCACAAAAATATGTACAGGAAATGTATGCACTATTTTTCAGATAGGAGTTACCTCTGTGGTGATGGTAGCAGAGATGGTGTGTGTGTACACACACATGCAGGTTCATAGGGCAGATATAGTCTGCATTCTTGAAACGTTTCATAATTTAAAATTTTGGAGAATTCATTCTAAAAACTCCTATCTAATAACTAGAAGCCTGCCTTCTTCATTTGTATTCCACTTAGCTATTTGAACTTCCCTTTTGATATGCAAGAGAAGTTGCAGTGTGATACCCATCTGAAATGTGCATTTTTAATGAAGATTTGGGGCCTGGGATAGTTCCAAGCTAGAGTTGTGTGACTGGAGATTGGGGCAGGGTGGGAGAAAGGCCAGGAGTCTGGAGACTAGTTTTATGAATTTACATCGAATATTCTTACATGCTCTGGAGAAAGAGAGACTCATCACATCACAGACAGATTGCTTAATCTTTCTCGGTCTGTTTTTTTAACTGAGAAAGAGAAATAATAAATCTTATTTTACCAGACTGTTGTGAGAAGTAACTAAACACAGAACATGGCACTTGGTAAGCATATCAAATGCCCAGCTTTATAGCACCCAATTTATATTTAAAGCTTATATGCAACAGACTTCAGTGATGAAAAAAAAGATATCAATCATTTGCTAAGCTGAAAGATGACTTCTGCAGGAGTCAGAGCACCTAGTGGAATCTCACTCCCCTAAATCAATAAGTGCATTCAAAATACCAAAAATAAAAACATCAAGTAGAATCTTCCCAGTATGATTCTGAAACCCAGCACATCTTTCCCTACCCTTGGGATTTATCAGTACAGGCACCAGGTTGGATTTGGGGAAGGGATGAGCAGCTCAGCAAAGTTAAGGGAAGGAGAGGCCACAAGAGAGAAAGGGTTGCAGGTGAAGAAGGAGAAAGCTTTAGGAAGGACAGAGAATATTTGAGCCTCCCCCCAAAGGGGTAACTACACAAAAATGAAGGCTGAATGAGGCCATCTGATGTCAAGGATGAAAAAGTTTTATAGCCAAGCACAGTGAGGAGAAATAGGAACTCACTCGTGTGGCAGCTGGATCCTGTGGGACTTCTGAGTCTCCTTCTCTAGCTTGTGACTTCAAAGTGGGCTGCACAGAATGTGTTCTTTCTGTAGAATGATGCAGTGAATCTACCCATCAAGGAACTAATGTGGTAAGGAGACCCGAATACCCTACATGAATCTTCAATAAGGAAATGAAGTGCTCTCTGCTACTGGAAAAATCAAAACTCATCCATATTGCCTATTCTGCCCATGATTTAATTCCTGAACTCTCTGACTTTTGTCTTCTATGGTCATGGATCTTTTAAAAAATAGCAAAGCTGTATGGTACCATTTTGACTTGTACTCTACCATTTCAAAACTCATTTTTGTTATTGGCATGTTTAGCTACAGTGAATGACAAAGGAAAAATGTGTAGACTGTAATCAGGGAGGTGACTTGATATGGTGAGAAAAGCATGGATTTGCTGTCAGACATACCCAGGCACATTCACTCATCCAACAGATATTTATAAAATGTGTACTATATGTTGAATTTGCAGCATTTACATTCTAGTGGAAGAAGATAGAAATTAGGAAATGAATGACAAGATGATTCAAGGATGTGAGTGCTGTGAAGAAAATGGGATTCAGAATGACTGGGAAGAGTGAGTGGTCAGGGAAGTCTTCCCTGAGGAGTTGACCTTGGCCTGATACCTGAAAGCAAAGTAGCCAGCTCCAGGCATGGGCATTTCATGATGTGAGTATACAGTAAAAACCAAAGCTTCTGCTAGTGGGCAAGACGACCCTTGGTGTATTTAATAAAAAGTGGAGATTGGTGTGGTAGGGATTTATGTATGAGGGTGACATGAGATGCTGTCACAGAAGAAACTTTAAGTATGAATTTTATTAGTTATATATCAAGTTTCTTTGCCTCTTTTGTGCTCAGTTTGCTAAACTTAAAAAAATAATACCCACTTTAGAGTGCTGTCAGGATTAGAAGTATTCAATAAAATGTAAAAATCTTGGTAAAAATATCTGAAATATAGTCAGTATTCAATACTGATAGTTACTATCAATAATATTTGGTTCAATCATTCCATCAAGTTTTCCAAGAAGCTTGGATTCATATTGGGGCCACTGGGAATTTGCCGAAAGCTGAGAAGCTAAGAATACTTTGTATTTGGAGGATTGAGAAAACATCTCTCAAAAAGGTTTCTGGTGACCCAATATTGTGGGGTATTAATTGTAGGGTAATGAAAATGGTAGGGACTTAAACTGAAGATAAATGGTAGGATCCAGTTTCTTCTTCCCTCAAATTATTTCAACAGAAAACCCTGCTGACCATTCTAGATTGATGTAGCTAAACCACGTCACTTCTCTGCTCAAAATTCTCCCATGGCTTCTCACTGCAAAATAGATCTGAAATCCTTTCATGGCTTCCAAGTCCCTATGTGATGTCTCCCTCCTCTTCCTCTCTGATGACACTCTCTCCAGCTTTTTCAGCCATGGGCTTCCTTGCTGTTTTTCAAACACAGCAAGCACTATTTCACCTGAGGACCTTTGCCCTTCTTGTTCTCGCTGCCTATAAAGCTCCTCCCCACATCTTTGCATGGCTTCCTTCCTGCTCTAACATTGTGTGAATGTTACCTACCCAGAGTAGCCTTCTCTGATCACCCTTCAAAATAACACCTCTTCTTTCCTTTCCTCACACTGCCTTAGTTTTCTTTAGAGTACATATTATTACATGAAATGTTACTTGTCTATTTAGTTATATTTTGCTTCCTCCCATTAAAAATTTCCTCCATAGGGCAGGGACTGGATTTTGCTTCCTATGGATGCTCCAGCTCCTGAAATACACCTGAGTGCTGAATATTTGTCCAGTATGTGGTCCTCATGGCTGGGGACTTTCCCCAAAGTCAACAACAAACTTTGTCATTTCTTTAGATGTATCTGCAAATCTGTGACTCATCCACTAAACTCTTGAGGATTTGATGCATTCATACAGATCTAGCATTTGCTGGCCTTTGTTCAAGAGGATATTGATGAAGACAGTGAAGAGATCGGAGGCCACAGTGAGAGAAGGTGTCATGACTGGTCCAAGCTGCCATCTCCAGGGTAGGTTCACTATAGAAAAAATCACCCAGGAGATATGTGATTATGTTTTCCTTATGCCAAGTTAAAATGTTCCCAGAAAAAAACCTAATTTTTCTTCAAGTATAGCTCTTCCCAATCCCAAATACTTTCAACTCTCCCCAAAACAACCATTGTTTAAAACAGTGTAGTGTGTAAACCCCCAAATCTTTCCCTGTTCACTTGGACATATAAAAATGTACCTGGCAGAAATAAGTGTTATTTTACATATTTGTTGTTATATTTGGATTCAAATTTATGTATTACGTATTATGCAACAATTTGATTTTATTTCACACTATATTATATTCTAGAAAGATAGTTATGGTAATACATGCAGGTTGACTTAATTTTTGTATTGATGTTTATTTAATGTATCTTTTCTCATCCTTCTACTTTTAGTGTACCTATGTTGTTGACTTGGAAGTCAATTTCTTATAAACAGCATAGAGTTGGATCATGTTGTTTATCCATTTTGCCAATCTCTGTCTTTTTATTGGCTTACTTAGATGATTTACATTTAAGGTAATTGCAGGAGGATAGGTGGATGACCTTGGTTGACCCAGCTCTTTCCTTCATGCTTGTGATTCTTAGGCAAACTATACTGAGAATGTAGCATCTTGAACTAGGAAGATTATGTACCAAACAACCCAAGTTGTGTTCTCACTCCTTCTAGAATGGTATGTATTCTAATGCTTGAGCTCAGAACACCAAGTAGCACCCAGGGTCTAAAAACCCAAGGTGGAGTTCTTATAAGGTCCCTCAACTACAGTACAATGTGGGGCATGTGCAGACAAGACTCCATCTGCCCTGGGCTGCTCTTCTGAGCCTTAGGGTCTGGCTCACCATGGAGCCAAGGCTTCTGTTGATGCCTGTCTGTGAGTAATAAATCCACTTTGCTTGACTTGTTATGTGAGTGTCTGTCTCACCAAAGTAGACTCATGTGATAGGTAGACAAATGTTGCAGTGATGTGTTAGGGCTTAAACCTACCATTTTATTATTTGGTTTCTGTTTTATTTCTTTTTCATTTCACCCTTTGCCTTTTATTATTTTCTTGTGGGTTACTTGAGCCTGTTTTAAGAAGTCCATCTTGGTTTTATTTTTTTTCTAGTGTTTTTGAGTTTATCATTTTGTATAGTTTTCTTAGTGGATGCTCTGGGTATTACAATGCACATAGGTGACTTATCACAGTCTACTGTTGTCATAGTTTTAATACTTTGATTGAAATGTGCAGATCTAACCTAATTTGTGTCCATTTACCCCTTGAATTTTTAAAATACCATTGTATTATGTCTCAGATAGAGTTATAATTTTTGTTTTAATCCTCAAATATAATTTAGAAAATTCATGCAGAGAAAGATTGTCTTCCTATTTTTCTAATAGTGAAGAGAGCAGAAATATAGCAGCATATAATAAAAAAAATTACCCATCATGCCAAGGGTGATTTTTTTATTGTGTATTATTGCATTCACCTATTTGAAAATAAATAAAATATAAAAATTGTCAGAATCCTCAAAATGCTTTAAGCCTTGAGAGAGATGTGACTGTGATTTGAGTCATGTAGCCTGTAGTTGCAACTTCTGCTTCTTATATTATAGATTTACCCTCTTTTTTATTGTTCTTCTTCTGAGAATAAGTAGGAGAGACTAGAGACAATACCTCCTGCCTTTCTAATCACTGACCTCTGTTATAGATGTACGCCTCCTTGTTTGTACTGTGTCCACCTCAGACCAGATGGTGCAAAAGACCCCGTGATTCTTTTCTCTTCTTTGTGGAATGTGGAATATACTTTTCCCCAAAAGAATGTTGTCTGACTAAACAGATTACTGTAACTATGTGCTAGACTTGTGAGAAATAGGTTGAAAACCTATTAAGATCCCCAAACCTTACCTATATAAATGAACACACTTCTCCACTTCAGAGCCCTGACTTCCACTCTTCAGATTATGTGTTCCTGGATGTTGGTCCTTAAGCTTTGTGCTCAAATAAATTCCATATTTAACCATATTTAGAGATTTAAGGTTGGCATCTATATTTATGGTATTTTCATTATTCTTTCTTTCTTCTTGACTCTCCAAGATTTTTTCTTTTATCATCTCCTTTTTATTTGTAGAACTTATTTTAGCTATCCTTTAACGTCTATTAGTTACACATTCACTCAGCTTTCCTTTGTCTGAGGACGTCTTTTTTTCTCTTTCATTCTGAAAGGATATTTTTCCTGGATATAGAATTTGTGATTGATAAATTGTTCAAACTTTTTTTTTTTTTTGAGTTGGAGTCTCGCTCTGTGGCCCAGACTGGAGTGCAGTGGCCACTCCCGGCCACTGCAACCTCGACCTGCTGGGCTCTGGCGATCCTTCCGCCTCAGCCTTCCAAGTAGCTGGAACTACAGGCGTGCGCTACCATGCCTGGCTAATTTTTTTGATTTTTATTGTAGAGATGAGGTCTCACCAGGTTGCCCAGGCGGGTCTCGAACCCGCGGGATCAGGCAATCCACTCACCTCAGCCTCCCAAAGGCGCGGGATTACAGGTTGAGCCACCGAGCCCAGCAATTGTTCAAAACTTAAAAAATGTTTTGTCACTTCTTTTTGAGTTCCATGATTTCAGATTATAAATAGGCTTTCATTGGAATTACTGTTTTTCTGTGGGTAATGTGTCATTTCTCTTTGCCTTTAAGATTTTTTTCCTTTGGCTTTAGTTTTGAGAGGTTTAACTGTGGTGTGTCTTTATGTGACTCTCCTTGGGTTTATTCTATTTGGGAAAATTCCTTTTCTTTAATCTGGGGTTAAATATTTTGCCAAATTTGGAAAGTTCTTAGACAGTATTTCTTCCAATGGTTTTTTTGTCCCATTCTTTTTTTCCTCTTCCTATGGCATTCTGAAGATATGAATTTTGGGGCTTTTGTTATTTGTTCCATAAGTTCATAAGGTCTATGTTCATTTTTTCAGTCTATTTTTTCTTTGTTTTCCAGGCCAAATGAATTGTACTGTCCTGTCTTCAAATTCACTAATTCTATTCTTTGGTACGTCCACTCTACTATTGATCCCATCCAGCACATTTTTACTTTTTTTTTTTTTTTAGTTTTATAATTTTCATTTGGGTCATTTAAAAAACAACATCTACGTCTTTGCCAAGATTCACTTCACAGGACTTTAATTCCTTGTTAGAACTTTTTATGATGACTACTTTTAAATCTTTATCAGATAATTTTAACATCTAATTCATCTCAGTGTTGGAATCAGTTAATTGTCTTTTTCATTCAAGTTGTGATTATCCTGGTTTTTGGTATGAGTGGTTTTTTATTGTGCACTGGATATTTTGGATATTATGTAAGGAGGCTCTAGGTCTTATTTACATCATCTTCTATTTTAGGAAGTAGTCAGTCTGTGCTATAAGCCAAATGCTTTCACTCTTCCCCCATTCATATGTTGAAATCCTAACCCCTAAGATGATGATATTAGGAGGTATGGCCTTTGGGTGCTGATTAGTTCATCAGTGTGGAGCCCTTATGAGTGGGATCAGTGCCCTTATACAAGAGGCCCCAGAGAGAACCTTACTTCTTTCACCATGTGAAGACACAGCAAGAAGGTCTATGAATCAGAAAGGGAACCCGTAGCCCCAGCAACATAGTAAGACCCTGTCTTTACAAAAAAAAAATTAAGAATTAGCCAGGCATGGTGATGCATTCTTGTAGGATCCCTTGAGTCCAGGAGTTTGAAGCTGCAGTCAGTTGTGATTGAACCACTATACCCCAGCAACCTGGGTGACACAGTGAGACAGAGAGAGAGAGAGAGAGAGAGAGAGACAGAGAGAGAGAGAGAGAGAACCCTCACTGGACATAGAATCTACTGGTAACTTGGTCTTGGACTTCCCAACCTCCAGAGCTGTGAGAAATAAAAATATGTTGCTTATAAGCTATTGAGTTTATGTAGTTTGTTACAGCACTGTCTTAGTCTATGTTGCTATAAAGGAGCGCCTGAGGCTGAGTAATTAATAAACAAAAGATATTTATTTGGTTTACAGTTCTCCAGGTTATACAAGAAGCACAGAGTCAGTGTCTGCTTCTGATGAGGGCCTCAGGAAGCTTCCATTCATGGAGAAAGGGGAAGAAAAGCTGGCATCATGTGTTGAGAAAAAGGAAGCAAGAGAGAGGGTAGGCGGGTGCCAGACTTAAAAAAACAAAGCAATTTGTTATCACAGGAACTAATGGAGCAATAACTCACTTATTACCAGGAGGACGGCACCAAGCCTTTCAAGACCCAAATACCCATCAAGCCCCTCTCCAACACTGGGTATCAAATTTCAACATGAGTCTCAGCGGAGCCAAACCAACCATATCCAAACCATAGCAAGCAGCCTGAATGAACTAAGACACTGTTTAGATTTGGCATGTAAGTCCTGGTTTGCTAATTTGGGCCGTTGGTTTCAAAGACAACTTAATTTTTAGAGACTCTGTGGTGTTCTTTTAGTCTGCTTAGTTTGTTTGGTGATTTGGGGGGACACCCAAAATGCACATGAGGAATCCCTACTAGTTAAGGAGTTTCCCTAGGCTGGACCACCTGGGCTCTAAATGGGGAGATGGAGTATTTGGCTGACATTGATGATGATTTTCTTTTGGGCTGGGCACTTGTTTTTGGTCTCCTTATTGGTGCTGCCTAGCTACCCAGAAGGGAAACAGTCTCAGACCCATGAGGACAAACGGATATCCTGGGTCCACTGCTTGTTATAGTGATGTCTCTCTTGCTTGTGTTGTCTAGCCAACTTGCTCTCTCCCAGTGAGGGAAAGACATCTCAGGCCCAGTGGGAAAGGAGAGCACTTCACTTGTACACTTACCTCTGGCAGAGCTCCCCATCAATCTCCTTTATCCATGCTCCTGGACTCACCTGTGTTGTCAGCGACCTGGGAGAGAAATGAGACCCCCTAGAATCACCTCTCTTGCTAGGCTGGGTTGTCTGCTGTTGGAGGGTGGAGGAGGGGTTGTAAGATATTCTGCTTCTGTGTTTTTCCTCCAGTTCTGAAGTTCCTAAAAACCCTGCCTTGCCCTTTTACCTTCTACAGTGTTCTTTGGTTATCTCTTGTGATATTTTCAGGGTTGTACTAGCTAAAGATTCATTTTATTCATCTTGAAAATATACATTTTTCTTGATTATATTGCATTTTTGTTTTGTTTAACTTATTACTTTCTGCATTTATCTTTATTATTTTCTATCTCTATTCTTTTCCCCCCTACCTTTTAATGTTGATAAAAAATAATATTTCATACCCTGTCATAAAACCTGCTACCAACAAAAATCAATACACAAAGAGATCTTAATGTTTTACTGGATACATTACATGCCCAATTTTAAATGTCTCAGATTGACTCCATTTACAAAAGAAAATGGTGATTTGATGTCAGTTTAGCTATGTATTTAATTCTAGGATTTAAATGTTTTTTTCAATACTTTGAAGATATAAATCTACTGTCACCTTGAATACAGGATGGTTGTCTCAATGTGGACCCGATGTAGAGAATTGCTTCTAATGAATAGAAAGTGATACTGCTAACGTGTGATGACAGGTCATAAAAGATAATGCAGGCTATATGCAGTATCTCTTGGGATGATTTGCTCTTGGAACCCTGCTATCTTGCTATGAGGAAACCCACACCACATGATAAGATCACATGTGATTGCTTTGGCTGGCAGTGCCAAACTGAATCCCAATCAATGGCCAGCATCAACCACCAGGCCCGTGAGGGAGAAAGCCATTGAAATGACCACTGTCTGAATACAGCTACATGAGTGACTCCATGTGAAAGTCACCTAGCTGAGCCCAGTTAACCCCCAGAAATCATGAGTTGGGCCTCTCTGCTCTGCCATTAGCTATCTGTTTGACTTAAGGAACATTATGTGACTTATCTACAAAATGGTGCTAATCATACCTACACTGGAGAGTTGTTCTGAGAAATAATCAAAATAATAATTCCCCATGGTAGGTGTTGTTTGGATCATTTTACCCATGAAAAATGCACCAGAAAAGGTAAAAGAACTTGCTCAAAGTCAGCCAAACACACAACAAGGGACATAATGTGAATTTGTATTTAAATCTGACACCAAAACCTGTTCTCTTTAGCATTATTCAGTTTCATTACTAAAACAATCACCATAGCAACCCATTAACCTACCTAATCTCACACGAGAACCATCCTTTTGCATGTCTCAATTTAATTTATGTCAGACTTGGCAACAGCTAAAGTTGTGATGCCATTTAAAGCAAGGAAAAAAAATGTACCGTGGTTTTAAATACCTGAGATGCACAGCAGGTTAAACAGATGCCTCACTGTGCTGGTGTGAGAGAGAACAGTAAGTTCTTTTTGGCCTCACTTTCTCATAATGCTGTTTTTGGAAAATGATTTTTACCAAAATAGCATATCATGTATGAATCTTATTCAAATGCCAGAATTGCTCTTGGAACCAAAATATAGATATAATGAATATTTTTGTAGCATTATTAAGGGGTAAGGAGTTATGTGACAGGAAGGAGAATGTGGTGAGGGTGAGGAAAGTCTTAATGAAAAATTATTTTTACACTTAAAATTCCAGCATAAGTATTATTTACATCTGGTGGATCATACACATCATCACAGATTTAAATGATGTCATAAAGTAAAGATGGTCAACAATAGCAAAAATTATGTTTTGTCTGGACACATGTCTGGAAGCCATCATATGATGAATCCAAAAGACAATATCAAGGTTCTACTTTGGACACATAAGGGAAGAGTAACAATTTGTTTTATAAAAATAAGTTTACTTCAAATCTCTGCTTTAACAATGGTTTGCTGCTGATATTTATATCATCATTGTCATCATTGGTTAATATTAGTTGATTACTGAAAACACTTGCCATATCAGATATTTATCATGTACCAGACAACGTTCTAAAACATTTCATGTACTACCTCCTCTAATCCTCAGAACAAACTTATAAAGTAAATTTTTAATTTGGATTTTTTCTTTTTTTTGAGGATGTGGGGGCACAATTCAGGATTAGCTATACAAATGATCATTGTACAGATAGATTTTGGGCCTCACTTTGGTCTTCACTTCACCCGGTTTGAGGGAAATACTTTTTAGAGCACATTTTACAGTTGAAGAAATTGAGGTACAGAGAAGTAAATTCGGTTGCCAAGCTAGGAAATTCAGGATGTACAAGGAGGCAAAATTCACATCCAGGTCCCAAGTTCTTAACTATCCTGATATTTATTAATATTAGTGTTATTGATATTAATTATAGATAACATGTATTGCTATTATGTGCCAAACTTAATGCAAAGTACTTCACCTTGACCAAGGCAGAGGGACAGAAGAGCGTGAAAAGGAAGTAATTTTCTCAATGTGTGAGTTGATGTCATTTAATTCCTTGCCCTCCTCCCTTATTATTTCTTAGTGAATTCTTTGGGCTTCTTATGCTGCAACACTGAAACTCACAGGCTCATAGAAAGATAGAACTGGGAGAGATTCTGGGTCTTTTCTACCAGTTCCTTAATTAAACAGCTGAGATCTGGATGTTTAAAGAATTACAAAAGCTTTGTTCTCTGTCCTCTGGTGGCAGGAGTGAAATTATCTAAAATTACATTCTTACACCAGAGGCTTTCCCTCTGACTCCCTGTTTGACCCTGACCAACATATGTAATCTCACTGGGCCCAATTTTTTCATCCATGTGATGAACTTGTCTATGATATCCCAGACCCCTCACAGTCATAGTCTGGCTGAATATCTGCAATGCAGCCCATGCTCAGATTTATGCCATTTCATTCCAATATTAGAAGATAAAGCACTCATTTACACAAAGATTTAATTTTTCTATAAGTTCAATGAAATCAGTGCTTTCTAAAATGTGGTCAAAGTTCACTCATGCTTATAAAAAGGGAAGGAACAAGGATTCAATAACATTGAATCAACACTTCTTCCTTGGTTCTTTCTTTATCAAGGTGAAGATCTCACTTTGGATGTGATGTGTCTTTATCACTGTCTAGCATATACTCATCTCTCTTTCTCTTTTTAAATTAATGAAGAGACTACCCAGACAACACATCTAGCTAAAATTTAATAACAATGCTTAACATTTTCCTTGTATTTGTTTTTAGTTTGCTTCTAATTATGTCAAGTGAAAATATTTTTGTTCTATTTGCAGTGGCATATAAATATTGTTTAAACATTAATTTATCTAAATAAAAATGTTGCCAGAGGAAAAAATGTTGAATTAGTAACATTAGGGATATGCATCTTTTATTTAGTGTGGTGTAAAAAACCACTTCAAAAGTTAATGACTCAAAACTACACTATTTATTAAGATTTCTATTCCCTGGATGGGTAGTTTTAGCTGGATTCAGTTGGGTGGTTCTTCTCGTCTTACCTGACTGTCTTATGCATATGCATTCAGTTGAACTCTTTGTATCCCTTCTTAGAATAGTGTTGTTACAAGCATAAAGTAAAACATATAGAATAGGAAAGAAAATCAGTTAACCACCATAATTCCGAATATGGTAAATATAAATGATATTTGAAGATCTCTGAAATAATTGTTATATAGTATGAAAGCGTCTGTTATTTCCACTGGTGCCAAAGTCATGGGTTCCATTAAGATAACTGTCATCTGTTGCCTAAGTTCATAATAGAAATAAATGTTAATTTTCATTCTGAACATAGTAAAAATTTGGAGATGTAGGTTTGGGGTTTTTCTTTTGGAAAAACAAAGGATATGCACGTCAAGAATCTGAGAAAATGGTGGTTCCATCTTGATGAATATTTGTTCCTTCAAATTCTTGTCAGTTTTTTTTCTTTGGGATGTTTTCATAGGCTATGTGTTGTTCAGTAGTGTTTATTATAACAAAATGCAGCTGGGCTCAGTGGCTCAGCCTATAATCCCACACTTTGGGAGACCGAGGTGAGTGAATTGCCTGAGCCCATGGGTTCAAGACCTGCCCGGGCAACTTGGGGAGACCTCATCTCTACAATAAGTCAAAAATTAGCTGGACGTGGTAGCGCGTGTCTGTAGTTCCGGCTACTTGAAAGGCTGAGGCGGAAGGATCGCCAGAGCCCAGCAGGTCGAGGCTGCAGTGGCCGGGAGTGGCCACTGCACTCCAGCCTGGGTGACAGAGTGAGACTCCAACTCAAAAATAAAAAAAACCCAAAAAACCAAAATGCACCTTCTGACTCAGATCTGAGGATCATTCTATCAGAGGGCTGTCTTTGATCCTTCTTTCTGCAGAGCTCATGTGAGTCCTCAATTCCCTAAATATTTTTTCCAATGGTTTCTCTGATACCTACAAAATGTCCTGCCAATCTAATGCATTTACTTAGTATATGTCATTGGTGATCCATGAATGAAGGTTTTGAGGTAGGAGGGACTGAGGGTAGGAAGTAGGTAAATAAGGAGGAATGAAGAATGATGAGCTGAGACCCTAGCTCTCCTACACCGGGGAAGATGATTTTTGCAAGTGTGTAGGAAACACTGGAGGGGCTGAGTGATGAAGTTGCTAATGTGAACCCAGAAAGCAGCTGTTTCATACCATTTCTTTGCTCTTTCTGGGAAAATTGTGCCTCTCTCCTGGATAATTCTCTAAGCATCATGGGAGGTCACAAAAAGATCCAATAAATGAACACAACCTAAAATAATTGATCCCTCATTTTAAAGGACTTTAAGTACGTATTTATCATGCTTTGCTATGTGGGATTGATTAGGGTACAGAGACCATTTATGCCAGAACTTCTGACTACTATATTATTAAGTGTTTACAGTGCCCAAAATAATTCCATTTGGAGCAGACTTAGGTAGTAAAAAACAGAATTAAGAAAGCAAAGACAAGCTAGGCTCGGTGGCTCAGCCTGTAATCCCGCGCCTTTGGGAGGCTGAGGTGAGTGGATTGCCTGAGCCCGCAGGTTCGAGACCCGCCTGGGCAGCAAGACCTCATCTCTACAATAAATCAAAAAAATCAGCCGGGCGTGGTAGCACATGCCTGTAATTCCAGCTACTTGGAAGGCTGAGGCGGAAGGATCGCCAGAGCCCAGCAGGTCAAGGCTGCGGTGGCTGGGAGCGGCCACTGCACTCCAGTCTGGGAGACAGAGTGAGACTCCAACTCAAAAAAAAAAAAAAAAAGAAAGCAAAGACAACTCCAGTTATGCACAGCTGAGTGACCTATATTGGCTACAAAGTTTTTATCTCTTCATTAGAATTGTAAACAGAATTCTCTTCAGAAGAAAGAATGATGCTGTAAATACAATGATATATAGCCAAGCAAGTCAGCCAAGAACACTTGTTATTTTGGGAGAAGCTGAGAATGCAGAGGTTCCAATGGCTCTCATAGGGATTAAAAAAGAAATGGAACTAGCAATTTCTCCATGTAGGATTAAAAGAGAGATGGTACCTGACTAATTCAGTATCAAAACTAAATATTTATTTGTACCCAGTTGCCTATGATTATCTACTGCAGTGTCAAATACCTATGATTAATTCAAAGCATTGTTTATTATACTTGTTCATTTTTAGACTACATAAGTAATAAATGTTTGTTGCAAAAAACATAAACAAGTAAAAGGAGATAATTCTCTTCCCTTTTATCAATTTTATCCCTGGAAATAATAGCCTTAACAGGTTAGTGTGCAATCTTACAAATGTCTAGATTTCTTAATATACATATCTGCATACATGTGTGTCTGCCTAGGTAATCAAAACAAGATTATTTTATACATATTGCTCTGCAATTTGTTTATTTCACCTAAAATGAGTTTTTTTTATCTCCTCATGTTTGCATTAGGGCAACCTCTTATTAATTTTTTACAACTGCATTATATGAAATTCCACAGAATGGCTGCCCTGTGATTTATTTAACATTCCTCTAATGCCTGGTATTTAGGCTGTTCCTTATTCAAAAGATGTTGAGAGTTTGTTATCCTCTAGGGAGGCGGTGGAGAAATACAAGCTATATAAAGAGCTACCTCTCCTCTCAAATCATTTGAGGCTGAATATGTGAGTCAGATGCATTCTGTAACAAATAACCTTCACATTACAGCAGAAAATGCTAAGAATTCCCAATATCTCAGAATCGAATAGCAGGTTAATCAAAATAGCCTAAAAAAGAAAGACGTTGTGTGAGAGTGTTTTCTCAGTAGAAAATCCAATATATCCAAACAGAATGGTTAAAGGGCAATTTTACATTGCACAATTTTTTTCTTACAAAATATTTGATTTGTTAAGTACCCCTCAAGTACTTAAGTCTTGATTTTTGTACCAGCAATTCTTTGAAATAGCTTAAGACACCTGTTAAGTGAAGGAAAGCTTGAGTGTTAGACACTTTTAAAGATTGGAACTGTATCTCCATCTTCCAAGATATACAAGTGGAAAAATATAATTCAATATATTCAAGAGTGATTTTCAAAGTCTAGATGTACCAGGATCTATTAGTCCTACTTCAGATCATCCCAGGCGTCCCTGTTTCCAAGACTCGTGGCTGCTTCTTGCTCCTTGGCTTTGGAGACCAACTTCACGTAGGTCTCATAACTGCTATGGCCACAATAGACATTGTCCAGGGATTATCTGGTAGTGCCTTGCCTAGAGCCCACAGCTTGTCTTCAGTACAGGCTGGCTTGTCTTCAGTACAGGCTGGCTTCCCTGTTTCCACTAAGGCTTGAGACACATCAGGACCTGCCTGGCACTAAAAATGGGTGCATGATAAGATGCAGGAATGTTAACACCCAATGGGGTAGCCCTGCTCAGTGGGAGATGAGAACTAGAAAATCAATCATCCTCCTTCTCCCTTCACCTCCCTATGGATAGACTGTCTTAAGATTTAGTCACTTTTATAACCTCTCAGAAAAAGGTCCCATGAGATGGTATGATGGGTCTTAATATGAAGCAGTGGCCACCTCTGCAGTGCCCTACCTCATACTTGCTCTACTGTCTTCTCTGCCCTCCTCCTTTCTTTCAGTTCTGCATCCCTGAAATTCCTAATAAAGGAGGTGCAAATAAGCTGTTGTCTCAGAATCTGTTTTCTGTTTTCTACAGAACTCAGGCTAAGACAACAGAGCAACAGAGGTTGCACTGAGTAGTATGTAGTGAGCATTGTCTGGTCATTACTTAGTTTATACTGTTTAAGCACCTACTATGTGCCAGCAATTTTGTAACTTATTCAATTTTATATGTCATTGAATAAGTACTATCCCTAGGAAGAGGTTATTATTATTACAAGGTCTGACAAGTAAGTTTGTGATCTCATCCTAGAAAAGTGCTATAAACCTCATTGCTGAGTTTCACTACAGTCACCTTTGAAGTAACCCCCTTGGGAAGATATGAACTGATGCCAGCACCTAATTCACCTATCAAAGCAATTTTGGAACTCTTTTTTTGAAATGGCCACCAGAGCTGTCAAAATGCCTTCCTTTCAATATTTCCTTTATCTTCATGTAAAGAAAAAAACCATAAGGGGACAAATTAAGTGAGTAGGGAGTGTTTTCCAATACAGTTATTTGTTTACTGGCTAAAAACTCCCTCACAGACTGTACTGTGTGAGCTGTTGTATTGTAATGATGCAAGAGCTCCTCTGGGACCATTTCTGCACACACCTTTCTCAGGCCAAAATTTTCAGTTAAAATTTTCCTGTTTCTCTATCAATGTTTATTTGGTCTACTATGCTTCTCACAGTAAGCCATTGATGTTGATGCACAATTCAATGAATTTTTGCAAAGTTTTCATCAGTTCTACTTGTTACTGGACATCCTGGCCTCTCTTCATCAGTGATGCTTTCTCTCCCCTCAGAAAAACGTTTAATCCATTTGTACACTACTGTTTTCTTCATGGCATTATCCTCATAAACTTGAACACACATGTTCCTAATTTCATTTCCACCCTTGCCAAGTTTAACAAGAAATTTAATGTTTGTTTGTTGTTGTAATTCAAGCTTTGACATTCTTGCAACAGCACATAAAAACATGCAACAACAATAATAAATGCCACTAAGCATGACACCACCACACAACATGAACACAGCTGTTAGACACTGATATACCAAGGTTATGAAACTTTACTGAGTTGTCTGTACTGTGCTGCCAACATAAGCACACAGTGGCAAGTTTGTTAACTTAATTGTCAGACCTCATAAATGAATTTTTTATTCTATAGAAAAGAAAACTGAGGTTTGGAGAGTGCCTTGATCAAAGTTGTATTAGATTGCTTTCTTTTTTTTTTTTTTTTTTGAGTTGGAGTCTCACTCTGTCGCCCAGACTGGAGTGCAGTGGCGGTTCCCGGCCACCGCAGCCTCGACCTGCTGGGCTCCGGCGATCCTTCCGCCTCAGCCTTCCAAGTAGCCGGAATTACAGGCATGCGCTACCACGCCTGGCTGATTTTTTGATTTATTGTAGAGATGAGGTCTCGCTGCCCAGGCGGGTCTCGAACCCGCGGGCTCAGGCAATCCCCTCACCTCAGCCTCCCAAAGGCGCGGGATTACAGGCTGAGCCACCGAGCCCGGCTTAGATTGCTTTCTAATTTTTTTGTTTGTCCTCACATATTACTGTAATTGGTGGAGGAGAGGGGAGGTGCTCACCTCCAATGTGACCATTCAAGCCTTCTTCGATCTTATGGTTCCTCATTCCTCAAGTTGTCACGTATGTGCATCAAGTGTGTAGAAATGGAGTTGCTGAACAAGAAAGACAGTTTATGGGCTCAGAGTTGTGTGCATGAGCCAAAGTAGCAGACATGCCAGCTCCAAAAGCCCCCAATGCCTGAACAGGAGGGCTGGGTTCCACCAATGTGTGATGCTGTTGCTCGCGGCATGACCACTGTGGCCCCTGCTCTCACACCTGGGGAAGGTGAGACCATGTAGCACATGTTCTCTACTGAAACCATCCTTGGCTTCCCAGCATGGGAAGGTTCTGCAGCCTGGATCTTCAATGCCCACCATTCCTGCCACTTCATTGAATCTCTGCTTCCATCCTGTCTCCCTTTAGCTGGAGCTCAACCCTACCCAGACTTTTCTGTAAGAAAAAGTCTCTCCTCCTCAACTGATTATCAGTCTTCTAAAAACATAACTTCCAACCTCACCGGGGCCATGTGCTGCTCAGCAATCAATTTTTTCCTTCACAGTGACCAGAATGGAATGAGTGACACTCCCCCACCCCAATTTTACTTCACACAGCCATTGTTCCAAGTTTTTACCATTCTCTGCCTTCTCTCAAATGGTTGTCCTGATTGAGCTCTTTTCCCTGCTTCCTCTCCACAACATTAAGGTCCCCCAGCCCTTCACCAGCTCTTCCCATTTCTGTCAACTCAAAACAAGGCTCTCTGTGATGCTCCCACATACCCTGGTAGGATGCAGGAAAGACTCAAAACCTCCACACTAGACTCCCAGATCTGAGTCTGGATAGGAAGTGATGGTTTCCTCTTCCTTCTTTTCTTATGGTACAGAATATATCATGAAAGATACCACTGGATTTTGGTTGTAATCCTTTTAAAAGTGCTGAACATTGTGTGCATGTGTCGGTCTTACTTATAAAAGTTGTTTAGAGCAGTCATTTCTTGTATATGGTTTCCTTGTGTAGAAGATGGACTTAGCTCAGGTCACCTCCGCTGTGGTTACACTTGGGAAGGTGGGGATCCAGGAGTGGGAGCAATAAGCATCTAGTTCTGTTTTAATTTTCCACATAAGTTAATAAAAAATTTAATAAATGTCATCCTCTCTTGAATCATAGTAGGGTATGAAGCATGATCAGAACATCTTCCCCAGCCAAGTTCCTCCTGTGCTTGTTGACTAGAGGGACCAGCTGGGCACATCAGCAGCCCTCATGGTAGCAAGTAGCTGTGCTTTGAGCTGGTGGAAAGAAATTAAATTTGTGGTCAGTCATAAAAGTAGGTCCATGGCACTGCTTGTGGATTACTAAAATAAAATTCAAGTCAGAGACAGCAAAGTCCTTATTCACAGGACTACATTAAAGTTTCAATGAAAAATAACTTTTTTTTCTTGACAATTTTTTTTTTTTACTATTTTCTACCTCTCAGGTATATTACCACAAATTTTTCTCCTATACAACTATAAGTACACAGTAAAATCTTACTTATCTGCTTTAAAAGGAAGATATTGTTTAAAAAATGTTTGCAATGGGGTTGACAGACATACACTAGGATGCTATCAAAGGAGCTGACGGAGCAGTGTTTCACTGAGTGTCAGTGCCAGCAAATATTTACTGCTCACCTGTTATGTGCTAGATACAGAGTTTAACTAAACAGAAATGCTCAAAGCAGTCCTGTAAGTTATATATTATCATTTACATTTTATAGAGAAAAATCACGAAATTTTTTGACATGTAGTACATGCCAGAAATTGAATGGGCTGTGTTAAGGACTGGACTGTGTCCCTCCAAAATCATATGTTGAAATTCTAACTTCCAGAACCTCAGCATGTGATTGTATTTAGACAAAGTGTCTTTAAAGAGGGAACTAAGTTAAGACAACATCATTAGGGTGGGGCCTAACCCAATATGACCAGTGTCATTATGATCTAAGAAGAGGAGATTAGGACACAGACACACAGAAGGAAAACCATGGAAAGGCACAGAGAGAGTATGGTCATCTATCAGCCAAGGAGGGTGACCTGATAGGAAACCAGCCTTACCAACCTTACCAACACCTTGATCTCAGGCTTCTATCCTCCAAAATTGTGAGAAAACAAACCTTTGTTGTTTATGCCATTCACTCTGTGGTACTTTGTTATGTCAACAGTAGCAAATCAGTACAGGTTGGAACTCTATTCATAGCACCAAAATCTATATATTAGTTAACTAGAGCTACACAAGAGATCATCGGTGTCCTAAAGTGGCTTAAAACAACAAATATTTGTTATCTGTGAATCAGAAATTTGGGGATAACTCAGATAGCTCAGATAGGCAGTTCTGGCTCATGGTCTCTCAGGAGGCTACAGTCAAGTTGTCAGTTGAGGCTGCAGTGACCTGAAGGTTTGACTGGGGTGGGAGAGGCTGCTCCTATGAGGGTTCCCTCCTGTGGCCATTAGAAGGATTCCTCAGTTTTTCCTCACCTAGGGCAGAGTGTCTTCAGGACTTGATGGCTGTCTTCCCTCAAAGCAAAGAGCAAGGAAGAAGTCAGAATGTCTTAAATAATCTAGTGTCAGACTACCCTTTCTGCCACATTCTATGGGTTATGCAGGTCGGTCCTATCCAGTGTGGGAGAGGACTTCACAAGGGCACGAAGAACAAGAGGTGAGAATCTTAGAGGCTGGCTGCCAGATCTGCACTCAAGTTGAGAATCTTTCCACTAAATTAAAACTGCCCATTTAAAGTCTTAAGTAGACCATTTAAATAGAAAAAAGTATAGCTTTAATTCATGTATTATTTGTATGTGATTTAGGATTTCTTACACTGAATGATAGCTAAAATAACAAAGTTGGCCTAGTTTTCTAACACTGGCACATTTAATTTGCTTTATCAACTCCTTCCTTCCCTTCTTTCTCCTTCCCTCCCTCCCTCTCTTCCTCCCTCCCTCCTTCCCTCCCTCTCTCCTTCCTTCCCCACTTCATTCCTTCTTCCCTCTCTTCTTCCTCTCTCCTTTCCTTCTTCCTCCCACACCCTTCCTTCCTTCCTTTTTCCTTCCTTCCTTCCTCCTTCCTGCCTTCCTCTTCCTCTCCCTCCCCACTTCATTCCTTCCTCCCTCCCTTTCCCTTCCTTCTTTCCTTCCTCCCTTCCTTTGTCCTTCCCCCTTCTTCCCTCCTTTCCTTTCTCCCTCCCTCCTTTCCTCCTTCTGTCCTTCCCCTCTTCCTTTGATCACACCAGTGGTTTCCAATGGACACTGTGAACATAGGTTAATTCTGTTGTATCACCAAGAGCTAACAGTGTTACTGTGAACTGAATAAAATAAAACCCAGTCAGTTGTTTTCTTGTGGCACCATCATTTATTACCATTCTCCAACCACTCCAGAGAAAACAAAACCAAATAAACGTCTACATCCCATAGTCTGGCAGTAGAAGCACTTCTTCCTTCAACCCTCACATAAAAATGACCTTCTATTCTCCCTAGAATTGAACATATCATTCTGCCCAGAGATGAGACTAAAATGTGAAAAACAAAAAGTTGTCAACTGTTAATATAAATTCTACATTTTAAAATAATCATTAAGATGTCTATGAAGAGAGTCTTACATTTAACTTTTTTTTTAGAGTATATGTCATTTACATTTTTTCTGCAACTAAAATTCTGGTCATTTATTCCCTAGCTAGCCAAGTGAATTTGATGCTCACTGTTGTTTGATAGCCACTTTATTTTTTATTATAATTCCTCACCTGATGATTGGTATTTTATTTTTAATGATGATTTTGGAAAGCAATGACAGTTACTAAATTCCATAAGTCCTTTTAGGCCTGAGGATATTTACTTCTTGACTTGGAACCTAAATACCAATGTAGCAGTGGGTAATATGTTTCAGCCAATGGATACATTTCCCTTGTAACTTCGTAGGTATAATTCCAGTGTTTTCTGGAATTCAGTAGACTCCAGAGAAGTCTAAGTATAGCCTGACTTATTCTTCCCTTGCATGATTTTTTTTTTCTGACTGGAAATCTAAAAATATTTTTTCTTATCATGATATTCAAAACCACAACCATACTAATTCTTGATGTTACTTTTCCTCTTTTTTAACCTCTTTTTTATATTGTGGTTTGGTTCTTCCATATTTCTTAAGATACTTTTCTGTGTTTTATTCATGAATGGTTCTTCTATTCCATATGCTGGGTCTTCCAATTCAGAGAGATCAATTATTCATATATTATTTATTATTTTTGTCATCCTTGGTTGTCATTTTCCCCTAAGTACAGTAATTTCATTATTCCTCCCTCTGTGTTTGCTTCTAGACACTCAATGCCATTGGCTAGTTCTTCAGTCACGTCTATTCTTCTTAATTACTTTTGGCTTATTCATAATTTTCGATGAGTGGTGTTTTGGTTCTCAAAAAAATTTTAGGGCTCAGGTCTCATTCTGTCACCCAGACTGGAGTGCAGTATTTTAATACTGGCTCACTGCAGCCTTGACCTCCTGGGCTCAGGTGATCCTTCTGCCTTAGCCTACTGAGTAGCTAGTACTGTGGACATATAACACCATGCCTGGATAATTTTTTTTCTTTTTGTAGAGATAAAGCTTAGCTATGTTGACCAGACTGGTTTTGAACTCCTGGGCTCAAGCTATGCTCCTGTCTTGGCCTTTCAAAGTGCTGGGATGACAGGTATGAGCCACAGCATCTAGTCTCAATTTTTTTAAACTCTGAAATCACCTTTTCCAGTCCATTCTGTTATTAAAGTATCTTTGAGTTTGTGGTTTATTGAATTCACATTTTAATTGGATTATATATAGAGAAAAACATCCCTGATAAAAATTTTTGGATCTTTGGGTTATGTTTTCTTCCATATTGAATTCTTCAACTGGTTTTCCATGCTATATTCTTTTATTCCTCTTTTTAATTTTATGTGGCTAGTATAATAACTAAGTGGGATGCTATTTCTTTTTATGCATGGCTCTGTTCAGAGCAACAATTATTGTGTACTGAAGTTATTTTCCTTGGCATAACTTCTTACGTTGGAACCTGTAGGTTTTTCTCTTCTGAGTTATTGATATATTCACTTAATGTTTTCTCTCCATGTTTCTGGGGTTGAAGGTACACAGGTAAATGAAGAGGTGCACTTTTTTAGCGTACATGCAGCTATTTCTGGGAGATGCAGATTTTACCTCTTTCTTCTGAGACTCCACTGTATGTGTGGTACCATAATGAGTCCCTGTGCATGGCAACTCCTTCTCCCAACTCAGCATGATGCTCTGGATCACAGCAAACCTGGGTGACTCTTCTGCTGTAAAGATGGTGCATAAAACATTCTATCTTTCATTTTGGCATTTTGTTTCTTTTTCCATTCCCAGGACTACCTCATGGGCTCCTCAGTCTATTTTATTCCTGTTCCAAGGAATGGATGTCAGTATTGTCAGGGATCACTGATGGGGCTAAAAGTTGGAACATACAATGTCAGCAGTTTCCTTCTTCTTCCCTTTCTTCTCTTCCTTCCTTTTTTTATGGTGGGAAGAGATATGTGGCCATCATATTTAAAAGGTTTTTTTATGGTAGGAAGAAGTGTTTGGCCATCATGTTTAAAAGTTTGAGGCATATGTTGAAGTAATTGGAGGAATTTTGGCTATTTAATAAATATTTAATGTTTATTCTTCTGTTAGATTCTAAGTAAGCCATATTTTTTGGTGAATCCCTTTTTGTTCTCACTTTTTCTAGATGTGTTTACCCTTTATTTAAAAAATTAAAGAACAAAAGTAGCTCTAAAGCTTCATGAAAATAATTAAAATATTATTTTATAATATCAAATCTAAGTTTAGGACTACACAAAAACATTTCACTCACAAGGAGTCCTCAAGTAACTCAGCACCTCAAGTGATACTCTGAGACTTGTTTAAAAGCTAAAATGTTACCAGATGCAGCCAAAAGAAAAAGAAAAAACAAAGGGAAATTTTTATTGTGATAATTAGAGCAAGAAGAAATAAAGAGAAGCAAAATATGAAGCTCCTGGAAAACTAAATATTTCTACAATTTTGGAAACTTCAATTTTCTTCTAAAATAAAATATTTATGTCAGCATCTTGCTGCTTCAGGATTTAGTATAGCTGATAACTCTAGATAAACATTGAAAACACTATAGGAAATCCTCTCGAAGGAAGTTTTCCTATTTAGAAATAAATTGATTTTAGGAAACAGCAACTTAGATGTTCATACAAAAGCAGGTAGTGCCCGATCATCCAGTGAGGAGCCAGGCAGTCTGTGTGAGGCACAGGAACAGGGCCAGAAGACCGTCATACTGAGCAGAAGCTGATTAGAGAAGGTAGCTGTAGCCATACTGGATACACGTAAGTGAGGCAGTTACTATCAATCAGGAGGTAAGAAGCACGGGGCCCCAGGCAGATTACAAATTACAAATAGAGATAAGGGGACATGTTTGCTTGGTTAGAGCTAATTCAGGACCTTGGGCAGTTCCCTAGAGAGGAAAGTATTTCAAGTCAAAGAAACAAAAGAGTGATTTAGTTCTTTTCCTACCTAATTAACCACTTCCACCACCACCACTTCTCCTGTTGAGCTGATTAGTAAATGGAGGGTAAGCTTATTAATAGAAGCTAAGTCTAGATTACCACTTTAATCCAAATTTAACCTTGACAGTACTTGCATCATATAGGCTGTGTATTTGGTCTATGAGTGCCCATGTTATCAGGGATCTGGAGCCTGCATGTCTTATCCTGGGTAGATCCTGCAAAAAGGATACTTGCATATATAAAAGTGAATTCAAGTAGTTTGCTTAGGGGGTGAATTCAGGAAGCATTGGTAAGGAATGGAGGAGTAAGACAGGGAAGAGAATGAAGCCAATGAAGAGAATGAATCAGATCATTGCTGTGGCAACTGGGGCTCAATCTTGCCAGGGATCTCTGGGACACAGTGTAGAGCATGCTTTGGAGTTGTCCAAACAAGTGGCAAAGGATCCAGGGTATTTATCTACTGACTCCTGTCAGTTGTTGGTTGAAAGCTAACCCCAGCGAACATTAGTGTTCCATCACTACCAGTGTGCCCCACACTTGAGCTGAACAGAACCTAAAATAACAAAGCATCTTCATGCAGACAGGCTGAGAGGTCTGCTGAGGAATGTGATTGTGAAGGGGATATGGACGCCGCACCAATAGCGTTTGCTATCTTGGGTTATGAGGTCTGTTTTCATCTTCTGTCTCCAGGGTCAAAATGATATCTCAGTAGGTGCTTCTCTCTCAGAATCAGGCTCAGCTAGACACAATTTTTGGAAATTTATCTCATTTCTTACTCAATGATTAATTGATGTACAATAAGAAATAAGGGAAAGGTAAGCAGTCTAATACACTGTGGTCATCAGACACTGATCACAAATGGCTGAAAATGTAGAGCAGCCGAGACTGCCTGAGTAATGGCTATGACTGTTTCTACCCACCAACCCATCCACTTCCCTAATTCTGAGAAATTGTTTTTCTTCTTCTAACATCATATCATGTCTTGCATTGGTAGTCTGAAAACATTGGAATTTATTCTTTGTGTGGGCCTAGGGACTTTATAGTCTTTTTTCTATCCTGTAAAAGTACCAAAATTATAGAAAGCATGTTTTTTTTAACAATGAATTATTGTTTCCAATGTTGGGGTACAGTCACAAGAAATATTCTTGGTATTTTCCTGGACATTCAAAATTGCATCTCTTAATTAAAGGGCTAGGTGACAACTGTTTTCCTTTTGAGAAATTATTTTTCTTCTTTTAATTGACTATGAGAAAATAGTCTAAAATATATAGAGCATATAAATTTAATAATATGACTAGACTATAGTCAACTTTCTCCATTACTGATCTTAGTCTGTTAATGTTAAAGATTCTGTGATAAAACAGATATTTTCTCACCATCTATTTATTGTCTTGATTAAAGGGACAATTTAACAGAATTAAATATGTGTTTATGAGTATTTTCCTTTCAGGGAATATAATCAAATAAAATAAATTTTTCAACATTTTCTTTTAAAAACCTTTAAATATACAGGAAGTCGGAAGGGTGTAATGAGAACAGGTAAACTCGCCACCTGGATTCAACAATTGTCAACCTATTTCCATATATTTTTATTTCTCTTCATATGTTTACTTGTTTTTAGTGCTGACATCATAATAAATTATCTCTAAATAATTTGTTATTTATTTGCTAAAATAAAAATATCTCCTACAAAACCACAATATTATTACTCTTCCTAAGAAAATTCATAATCCTTTTATAATATTATCTAGGCTAGATAACATACAACTAGACTATAGTCTAATTTAATAATATGACTATAGTCAAACTTTCACCATTACTGATCTTAGTCTGTTTTCTGATGCTATAATATAATACCATAGTCTGGATAAATTATAAAGAAAATATGTTTCTTTAGCCTACTCTTCTGGAGGCTAGGAAGTCTGAGAGCATTATGCCAGCATCAGGTTATGGCTTTGTTGCTGCATCTTAACATGGTGAGAATATTGCAAGGTGAGGAAGCAGGAACGGGCCAGCTCAGATCTCTCTTCCTCTTCGTAGAAAGCCACCCATCCAATCATGAAGGCTCCACTCTGATAATCCTATGTAACACTGCTTATCCCTCAAAGGCTCCTAAAATCTCCACCTCCAAATACCATAAAACCTGTGAATTTGGGGATTAAGTTTCAAACATAAAATTTGAAGGACACATAAAATTTGGGGGAATATTCAAACCAAAACATTACTGAAAATATCTTTTTCAGCAGTTTTTTTTCAAACCAGAACCCAAATTCTTAATCTAGAGTAATCTTCTTCACATATATTTTTTCCCATAACACTCACTTCTTTAAGAGATTAGGCAGCTGTCTTGAAGCATGTTGCCTATTCTAGATTTCTCTGATTGTTTTCTCAAGGTGTTTAATTTGTTCCTACTTCTCTTTTTTGTTCTGTAGGCTGGAAATGAAATTCAAAGGCTTGATACAATCGCAGTGACATTAAAAATTGCTGGTAATAATTATTCATAAATATGCTGCATTTTGCATTACGTCAGTAGGCTTATAAAGTCATGTGGTCCCACTATTTGTGACAAATACTGTTATTGGTTAAGGTAGTGACTTATGGATTTTTCTACCATAAAGATCCATTTCTATTACCATTGGTAATCTAAGGAGAGATATGTTGGTATTAGCGCAAATACAGTTTTTAACTTGTATATCTATAACCAAAGGCTGATAAAAATATTAAAATATGTAACTTCTGATTTCTACAAGCTCCCAATGACTGTCTATATAGTATTCATCTCCTAGATGCTGTACAAGAAATGTGTTCAACTAGATTACAGTCAGCAAACTATAGCCCATGGAGCAAATCTGTTCCACTCCTGTCTTTGTAAATAAAGTTTTTTTGGGACACTGCCACTCTCATTCATTTACTTAACATCTATTATTCGTTTTGTACCATACTGGCAGAGTTGAGTATTGTAACAGAAGCCATATGGACCACAAAGCCAGAAATATTTACTCTCAAGACCTTTATAGAGAAATTTCCTCACTCCCTGAAATGATTGTCTCAGATTTATCTGACTGCTAACATTGTATTTTGCATCTTCCTGCCAGATAATCCAGGTGTGGTAACTCAAGCCTGTAATCTCAGCACTTTGGGAGGCCAAGGTGGGAGAAGTGTTTGAGCCTAGGAGTTTGAGACTAGCCTAGGAAACATTGCAAGATCTTGACTCTACAAAAATAAAATAAAATAAAATAAAAATTATAAATGAGCTTGGTGTGGTGGCCTGCGCCTGTAGCCCCAGCTACTTGGGAGGCTGAGGCAGGAGAATTACCTGAGACCAGGAAGTCAAGGCTGCTGTGAGCCATGATCACACTGTAGCCTGGGTTACAGAGTAAGACTCCAACTTGAATAAAAAAAGGTATCAAAATCTCAAAGAACAATTTACATCTATTCTCTCTGAGGGGCTGCTACCTGTGAGGTTTCATCTACATATCAAAACCACCTTTACTAGCCAGACCTCCTCTTCCCCAACTCACAACACGTCTTGCCACCATAACCTGTTTGCCAACACCATAGTCTTTCTTTAACCTCAAGATCATAGAAAATCTCAACCACCTTGGTTTATTTGAGATCTTATATTTGGTTCCACAAGATAATGCCTGCCACTCAGTATCATCCAAATTCCAAAGAGAATCACTTACAGGTTAATTTCTGTCTTCCTGATCCATTCATCTTCCTTAATACTTATTGCCCTGCAAAAGAATTGTCCGCCTTACCCATCTCCTCTCTCTCCTATGAACAAGGTATATAAGCTTCTGTACCTCATTGGGAGATTGGTATAGTCACTCTGTAGTTCACCCTTAAGCATGTTCATAAATTTGTATTCCATCTCTCCTATTCATCTGCTTTTTTTGTAGCTGATCTTTTAGTGAAACTTCAGAGATCAAAGAGGTCTCTTGGACCCTATATGTGTCTTTGTTTATTTTCAAGTAGTATTCCATAGAAATATACAATTTGCTTGTCTAGTTGCCTTCCCATGGACTTTTGAGTTGTTTCCAGTTTTATGTTATTACACATAAAACTTCTATAAACATTTGTGTACAAGTAATTGTATGGACATATACTTTTAATTTTCTTAAGTAAATAACTAGGAGTGAACTGTCTGGATGATATGATAATATCCTAAGAAACAGGACTGGTCTTAAAAAATGTTTGTCTTTACCTGTACAATGTCCACTTATATCCCACATCTTTAAAATAAAGAAATAAATGTTTGTAATGACTTTATACTCCGTAATCTCTGTTATTAGTTTTGTCTCATTAACACCTTAATTTTCAAATGACAAGATGGAAAATTATACTTGCAGTCAAGACAAACCCGTAAACTCTGATCACTTATATTAATAAACAAGATGTATATACATAGAAACTGGTATAAAATACATATTGCAGTCATTTTCAAATGATATTTTGAAATTAGATAATTCCAGTTTGAGATACTTAGTAAATGATCATATGTTTCAAAGATTTTTGTCCTTCTCAGAAGATACTTCAGTGATTTAAAAGCTTAAAATGTTGGGGTCTGCATTCTATAAGGGAGGCCCCAAAACCCAGAATTATCTTTTGGAGCACAAGCCCCTTGTAGTACAGGCTTCCCTCACTAGGTAAGTATTCTGGTAACCCATCAGCATCAGTGTACCAACAAGTATTGTTGTGAGAGACTGCGTTCAGCTTCAGTGAATTTTTGTGGAGAGATGCTTTCAATGTGTTTTTTGCCTATTTAATGATGGGTGATTTATGAGCACACTTGTTCTCACTGCACTGAGTGTTCGGCAGTTTTTGACTAAAAACAGCATGACCCCTGTGCCCCACCCTTATTATTTACCTGATCTCACCCTGAGTGACTTTATTTGTTTGCTTGTTTCCCTGGATGAAAAAAAAGTCCTCAAAGGGAAACATTTTGCCAATATGGAAGGGCTGAAACAACAAAAAACAGCAGAAAGCACTAAAAGGTATCAAAATTAACAAGTTCAAAAACTGTTTTGAGCAGTAGAAAAAGTGTCTTGGTAAAAATATTGCATCAAATGGAGAGTAAGTACTCCATTGGGGGATTGGGAGGTAACTGAATTTTAAGCATATAAAAATATATACACAATTTAAAAAAATAAATTCCAGTTTTGGGGGGTTTCTTCCATATATTTCCAAAAGCCAATCTCACCTCAAAATTCAACTGCAGGTTCAAGAACTACACAGTGTTGGGGATCTTTTTCTTTGAGTCAGGGGTCAGTTAGGAGTCTTCTCATGATTTTGAAGAACAGAACCAGGAAGAGTTCTCCAGTGACAAACAACAGGTGGCAACTCTGGCTAAATTTTCAAAACAGGGAATTTATTGACAGGGTGTAGCCCAGCTCCCATAATAAAGAAAGATTAAGAACTGAGTTTGAAATAAGCGAGACCCAGAGGATCAGAGTGCCTCTGCATCAGAACCATCTCAATGGCCCCACAGGGGGCACAGTTGGTAGAAAATAAATGGCAACAGTTTCTTTCCTCCATGCATTGCTCAACTCAAGTTTTAAAGTCTGAGAATGAAGACTTTAAATTACCAACATCAGAACATGTAGTATATACTTGGATGTAGAAGGAGAACAAAAGGAAGATGATAGCAGAAGGAGCCTTTGAAACCAGCATCCACTATTTTTGTGTGTGGGCAAGCTCTTGGGTTTGCCATTCTACGAAGACTGCACAGGGTGGAGGAGAACTAATCACCCTCAGGGAACAGAGGCAGTCAGAAAAGGCAAATGAATGCTGGCCTGCCTAAATGCTGATGACCCCTTACATTGACAAGTAGTGTTGGAAAGGATTCATTCTACGTGTTCCAAATGCAATCAGATCTTAAAACCCACGTTGGTTTTATACTTAAAGGTTTTCAAGAAAATCGTGTTCTTTCTGCTTGACTTCCACTTCTTCAAACAGAAAACAAAACCACAGTGTCTAATGGAGCTAAATGGAGCTCAGATACGCATGAGAAAACTTGGCTTATCATTTTCATGGAAGATTGGCCCTGTGCAGTAGACAGCATTGACAGTAGCACCAAACTATTGGCCATGGTATGGAATCCTGACTCAAAGTACCAGTTCCCTGATTTGCAGTTAAACACCCTTGACTGAGAAGGATAATCTTTGACTTTCAAGCAAACCACAGGTATCTTCTACACTGCAGCTTGTGGGACTGAATTTAGACTTGTGAGAATTTCATAATGTTGATAGCATGTAAAATGCAACCATATAGGTTCTCTTATGCCAGGAAAGAGTTGAGGTTTCAGACCCCTGAGAACTGGGGATGAATGAGATGACTTTTAAATATATGATCTATGATGCTTAAAGGCAAAAAGGTATGCTTCTGTCCTACAAGATGATTTTGTTGCCTCTAGTTACAGAAGCTTTGTTCAGTCTGAGGGGAAAAATACCTAAATGCATAAAAAATAGCTAATAGTAGAATAAATATCCCAGATGTATAAAGTTCTATCATTAGCTTACCCCTTTTTAGAAAACATTGCCTTTTTAAGGTTTTGAAAAGATAATTTTAGATTCACAAGAAGGTTGCAAATATATTGCAGGGAGTCCCCATAAACCCTTTACCCAGAACTCCCTAATGTTTACCTCTTATATTATTCAGTACAATAATTGAAGTCAAAAAATTAACAGAAACACAACACTATTCACTAATCTACAGGCATTACTTGAATTCTGCCTGTTTTCCCATTAATGCCCTTATTATAGTCCAGGATGCAATCCAAGATCCCACACTGCAATTGGAAGTATATGAATCAGAGTATCAGTTATTTTGTGGAATAAATGTGGGTTTGCCTGATGTTTCTCTCAGAATCAGAGTGAGGACATGTCTTTGGTATGGACTGGATATTTGTGTCTCCCCAAAATTTATATGTTGAAATCTTAATCTCTAATATCATAGTGTTAGGAGATGAGACCTTTGGGGATGTAATTAGTTGATAAGGGTGGGGCCCTCATGAATGGAATTAGTGCCCTTGTAAGAAGAGACACAGGTGCTTGCTTCTTCCCCCTCTCTGCTCTCTGCCATGTGAAGACACACGAGAAGACAGTCATCTGGAAACAAGGAAGTGGGACCTCACCAGACACCAAGCTGCTGTCATCTTGATCTTGAACCTCCCAGCCTCTAGAATGGTGAGAAACAGATATTTGTTGTTTAAGCCGCCCTGTCAATGGCAATTTGTTGTAGCGGCCTGATCTAAGACAGCATTTCTAGCAGGTATATCACACAAGCAGTGCTGTGTCTTTCTGGTGCACTAAATTAGGGACACCTGGTAATGCCTGTCTAATTTTTGGTGAGGTGTACTTTGATCCCTTGATTAAGATTGTGTCTACAAGGTTCCTTTACTGTGTTATTACTTTCCCTTTGATAAAATGTTGGGAGAAGATACTTTTTGACTATGCAAATTCCCTGCTTCTCATCATACTTTTACCCATTAATTATGGCACCCATCAAAGATTTTTGCTTTAATAATTGTCACTGTGGCGTTTACCTAAAGGTGGTTTTCTATTTTTATCACTTCTACATTTTCTATGTTCATCATTGGAATTCAACTGTGAGGCAGAATTTAGCAAGTATTTTTTAAATGTCTATGCTGTGAGGGCAGCGGGTGAGGGACCAGCCTTCCTTCTGTTCTTCTAGGGGGTTAGTGCTGGTCAGAAAAGCTCTGGCTGGCTGTTTGATGCCCCCCCCATAGCAGCTGCTGAGGGAGGAGGAGATGATTCACTCCCCTTGGCTCTTTGCTGCCCCTGTGTTTTTTCTCCTGCTGTTCCTTACACCGGAATGCCTTCCCCCTCACCATCTAATTGTTCTTCAGGCCTTAGCTCCTGTAAATCCTTCGCAGGGAGCTTTCCTATCCTTCTTGCTTCATAGCCTTAGCACTTCTCTGTGCTCTGTCTGTGACAGCAAAGATTATACTATCACAAAACAGCCAAATTTTCTTTTATGACTCCCACCACACTGTGAATAAAGACCATATAATTTATCTCTAGATTCCTGAGCTGTCGAGCATAGTCTGGCATACAGGACATCGCTGGAAAGGGTTTGATGGAGAATGCATAAATGTAGAGTATTTGTCATAACCCCCTTCTTCACATTTAACATTTAAGCATATCTATTAAGGTACAAATCATTGAGAATAAGATTCACCTTTTTGGTCTCCAGGTCTACAAATTTTGATATATGTATAATCTCAGGTAATCATTACCACATCAAGATATAGAAATTTTGCATCCCCCCAAAAAAGCTTTCCTGTCCTCTTTGTGGTCATCCACCTTCCATTCTGCCCTCACTCCTGGCAATCACTGATCTAGTCTTCATTATTTTAGTTTTGCCCCTTTCAGAATTTCACATAATCAGAATTATAAGATATAAAGTCTTTAGAATTTGACATTTTTAGCTTACCATAATACTTGTAAAATTCATTCATGTTGCTGCTTCTATCAGTGTTTTAGTCCTTTTTATTGATGAGTAATATTCCATTGCATAAACTTATCACAGTTTCTCCATTCACCAGCCACTGAACATTGATTTATTTCCAGTTATGAGAATTATGAATAAAGCTGCTACCAGAATTCACAAACTATTTGTGTGTGTGTGTGTGTGTGTGTGTGTGTGTGTGTGTGTGTGTGAACTTAGGTCTTCATTTCTCTTGGGTACAAACCTAGTAGTGGAATTGTGAAATTTCTGGGTCGCATGGTTAAATGTATGACGAACATTGTAAGAAGTGTCAAACCACTTTCTCGAGTGACTGTACCTTTTTACATTCTGACCAACAGCAAATGAGAATTACTACTCATTCTCATCAGAACACTAGGACAACTATTGTGGTCATTTCCCCCTGTTATTTTAGGCTAAAATATGAACGGTCTTTTCATGTCTTACTTGCCATCTATATCTCTTCTCTGCTGAAGTATCTGCTCAAATATTTTGCCCATGTCTTATTCTGTTGTTTGTTTTCCTATTATTGAATTTTGAGAACTCTTTATATATTCTAGATAGAGCAGAACTTGTACCTTGGGATGAAGTTCAATCTATTATTTTTTCTTTTATAGTTTGTATTAACATTTATTTGTTTTTGTTGATTTGTTGTTGGCTAAACCTCCTTGTGTGAATTGTTTTCTTCATCCTGGTAGTGTTTTTCCTTTTTTGGAAAAAAATTACAATTCTTGGCTTCTAAGGTCATATTTAGAATAAGTCCCTTAGTCTTTGCATAACCTTACTTTTCTTATCTGTTGGATGATAACAACAATTCTTTTTGGGGAAACTTTTGTGTTGCTTTCTGATAAAAGTCAAACTATTTGCCTGCAGTGAGCATGAACACATAATTGGGCTTTTAAAGGTTTATGTTAGTGGCAGCAGATCAAAAAGGAAAGAGAGAAGTAAGGATTTATAGCAAAAGAGCTGATAGAATAAAGTGATGTCAGGTATTTCTCACCCACAGAAAGACAAGGAGAAGCAGCAAGTAGAGAGAATTCATAGGGAGACTACCTTCCTACCGGCAAAGCCCTGGCTCAGAGCAGGAAGGAGAAAGTCTCAGAAACAGATATGAAAAATTACTAATGTTCAGTAAATTTGAGGACATGTCTAGAAACTGAAACGAAAGAGAGTTAAAGAAAATCCAGGTGTTTTCAATCATTGGCAATGTCCTTTCTACTTCCTGTGGAAAGGTACTTTTCTGTGAAAGTATTTTCTGGCCTCAGTTCCCATTAGAAGGTCAGTTACCAAAAGGGTATCCTATATACCAAATTCAAGAAGTCTCATCCAAGAAGTGCCTGCCATGTGTCAGACTCTGTGCCAGAAACTTTGTATTTGGTGTTTACGACATCTTGCTGAGGACTCAGCACACAGGAGGCTCTGGCCCTGGATATGCAGAATAGAATAGATTATAAGTGACCCTATAATGCAGTATGCCTAGAAATTTAAGTGACCTTCTTCAGAAAACCAAAGTCCATTCAATGCTCTTTATCATTCTTCACTGCACCAGGCTTCTTTTCCTAAAGACAAATGGATTCAGAGAGAAACACAGGGCTCCCAGTAGTCACCAACTAACTCTCCACTAGAATGGCTTACTGACCACAACCCATGTTATGATATCGGTACACCTTAGAGTAAAAATATCCTTCTTGGGCATCGTTTGAGTGTGTCATCGCGGAGTCGCTTGACTCCAGCTCTCTTCTATGCTGGGATGTGTTAGGTACAAGGGTATCTCTCCCATTACAGTCCAATGTAATGAGCTTCTGATAGGGTCATTTTTTACCACCCACCTCACAAGCAAATTGTGCATCACCATTCAAGTAAGATGGGATAGGATCTTATAAGATAGGACTTCATCAGCTGAAATCAGAAAAAAAAATGAAAAAAAGAAACCTGTCCATCTGGCCTGGGCAATGTGCCCTTCTGGAAAATTACTGAATAGCTCCAAACTCCATAAAAATACATTCCTTAAAATGCCAGCAGAAGGCACAGACTTATGGAGAAAAGAAGAAATTATGCAGCTTGTGCAAAGCTTCATTCATCACCAGGCTCGGGGAATGAGAATAAATGCCCACCTAGACTCTGTGCCAGGAACATTAATAATTAGTTCATGGGAGCTGTCACTTATCAGGAATGTCCTGGCTGTGATTCAGATTCTAGGCATGAAAGAATGCGATACAAACACTCTGAGACTTTAGGATAATGAGGCGCTTTGTCCTGTGTGGGCTGGGAACCAGAAGCAAACCTCCTGCTACAGGGAGGCAGTGGGAAGTGGTTTTGGGGATGTCTCCTTAGGCTGAAGAAGACTTGCCAGGTTAATGCTCACTGCCTTTCCTCTTCTCACACTGCACCCCATATAGGATGTATTTGTTGTTGTCGTCTTCTTTACAAAGAGGAACACCATCAGACTAAGGTCTGCTGTATACCTCATAGTCTCTCCCATTGCCTCCTGACTGGCCTCCCCCCTTCCTCCTCCTTATGATCTTTCTTACCTTGTGTTATGGACGGAGCTGTGTTCCCAACTCTCAAGCTTTTATATGCTGAAGTCCTAACTTCCAGAACCTTAGAATTGTGACTGTATTTGGAGATGGGGTCCTTAAAGAGATAACTAAGTAAAAATGAGATCATTAGGGTGGGCTGTAATCCAATATGGTGGATGTCCTTATAGGGGGAGGAAATTAGAATACAGGCACTCCCAAAGAGAAGCCCATGGGCAGATGCAGGGAGATGACTGGCAGTATTTACAAGCCAAAGGGAGAGGCCCAAAAGAAACCAATCCAGTCAATACCTTGATTTCAGACTTCCAGCCTCCAGAACTGTAAGAAATAAATATCTATTGTCTAAGCTCCCCAGTCTGTGGAATTTTGTTATGGAGTCCTAGTAAACTAATACTCACTGCCACTCTACAAATCACTCCATGCCCTTCTTTACATGCTGATAGTAGCCTTCTGCTGCCTACAGAATAACGTACAGCTGGGCATGGTGGCTCATGCCTATAATTCCAGCACTTTGGGAGGTCAGAGGATTGCTTGATCTCAGGGGTTCGAGACTAGCCTGAGCAACAAGGCAAGACCTTGTCTCTACAGTAAATAAAAAACTTAGCCAGGCATGGTGGTGCACATCTGTGGTTATAGCTACATGGAAGGCTGAGGCAGATGGGTCACCTGAGCACACTAGCTCAAGACTGTGGTGGCCATGAGTGTGCCACTGCACTCCAGGCTGAGTGACAGAGTGAGACTCTGACATACATACACACACACACACACACACACACACACACACATATACAGAAAGAATAAAATGCAATTTGTTCCATGTTTTTTCTATTGTGAATAGTGCTACAATAAAAATGTATGTGCAGGTATCATTTTTGTAGAATGATTTGAGTTTCTCTGGGTATATTTCCAGAAAGGGGATTGCTGGGTCTTATGAAAGGTCAATTTTTAGACCTTTTAGAAATTACCACACTGCTCATTGAAAAAAAAGCGGTATATGTATATGGAATATTATATAGCCACAAGGAAGGACAAAATTATAGACTTCACAGCAACTCGGATGAATTTAGAGTCTATTATACTCAGTGATCTATCACAGAACAAAGAACTGGGTTCTCACTCATAAGTGAACCCTCAACAATTATCATAGTACTACAAGAAAGGGATTGGCAGTAGCAGGACACTGCTAGGGGAGGGAGACGCAGGCTCATAATGTCAGTAAGAGTAACTGATCATGAGCCAGGCAAAGTAAGGACCCATGGGAGGCCCAAACTTCACCTGTATATTGACCACTTATGTATCTAATCCTGAATTGTACCCCATATCTTTAAAATAAATTAATAATGAAAAGTTTTTTTTTTTTTTTAAATTAATCAGTATTTTTATTATAGTTTTGTGGGGTACAGTTAAGCATTAGGTGTACAATTACGTTTCATTCAGACACCCTGTTGATAAGAGGTGTTTTCCCAGCCCCAGACAGATATTTGCTACTGTTAATCCCCTCCCCCTCCCCCCCATAGTTTCCCAGTACTGTCAGTCATTTTGTTATAGTATTACATTGGATGTTCAAGGTCCATTATATGAGTGAGAACATGTGATATTCTGATCTTTGTTTCTGTGTGAGGTCACTCAGTATTATAGACTCTAGTTCCATCCAGGTTGCTGCGACATTCATGATTTTGTTCTTTTTTATGGCTGCGTAGTATTCCATCGTGTATATGTACCACATTTTTTTAATCCAGTCCTCTTTTGATGGGCAGCATGGTTGTTTCCAGGTTCTTGCTATTGTGAACAATGCTGCGATAAACATACGTGTGCAGGTATCTTTTTTATAGAGTGATTTGTGTTCTTCAGGGTATATTCCCAGTAGGGGGATTGCAGGGTCATATGGAAGGTCAATTTTTAGAGCTTTTAGGAATCGCCACACTGCTTTCCACAGAGGTTGCACTAGTTTACACTCCCACCAGCAGTGTAGAAGTGTTCCCTTTTCACCACACCCTCTCCAGCAGCTGTTATTTATTGAGTTGTTGATAATTGCCATTCTGACTGGAGTTAGGTGGTATCTCAGTGTGGTTTTGATTTGCATCTCCCTGATGATTAGTGAGGTTGAGCATTTCTTCATGTGTTTGTTGGCTTCTCGAATGTCTTCTTTTGTGAAGTGTCTGTTCATATCTTTTGCCCATTTTATAATGGGGTTGTTTGTTTTCTTCTTTTCAGTACGTTTCAGTTCCTTGTAGATCCAGGATGTTAAGCCTTTGTCAGACCTAGAGTTGGCAAAG
>NW_007248450.1:80471-145295 GCF_000164805.1 Carlito syrichta
TATCACAATACCAGACTTCAAACTTTACTATAAAGCTACAATCATCAAAACAGCTTGGTATTGGTACAGGAACAGGTATATAGATCAATGGAGCAGAATTGAGATTCCAGAAGCAAAACCTCAATTCCTCAACCAACTCATCTTCGACAAAGCCCCCACCACCTACCAGTGGGGAGAAGAGAACCTATTCAGTAAATGGTGCTGGGAAAACTGGTTGACCACATGCAGAAGATTGAAACAGGACCCTTATCTATCCCCATGCACAAAGGTTAACTCCAAATGGATCAGAGACCTAAATGTAAAACCTCAAACCATAAGAACCTTAGAAAAGGAAGGAAATACTCTCATGGAAATCGGAACTGGCATCCAATTCCTGTACAAAACCCGAAACCCACAGGACTTAAGAGAGAAGATAGACAAATGGGACCTTATTAAACTGACAAGCTTCTGCAAAGCCAAAGAAACCATCAAGAGAGCAGGAAGACAGCCTACAGACTGGGAAAAAGTCTTTGCCAACTCTAGGTCTGACAAAGGCTTAACATCCTGGATCTACAAGGAAAAGTTTTAAAATAAAAAAAAGATTAAAGTGCAAACATCTGACCCTGGCAATGAAGTGATTTTCATAATAATCCTCTCCCATCTTGCCTTACTACGTCCTACTTTCTTTTGCATTCAGCTCCCTTGATCACTTGTTTTAAACCCACACTTTCTCATCTCTTGGCTGCCCTTGTGATGTTCCCACATTGGCATCCCTCTTTCCCCAGTCTCTGCACCTCAAGTTAAGTTTGAGTTCCCTTCTTCATGGAGATTTCCTTCCCTCTCTAAGATAAGAAGATTGCCTGCTTTGACATTCTTTTTGGCACATATAATTCCCACTTATCTTCTAATTATTTATGTGCATTTTCTTTTGTAGGTTTAGGGGTCTTGCCCAGCTCAACTTTGTATTTCTTCTAGTCCCTAGGACATTGGAAGTTCTCTAGCAGCATTTGCATGATGGAAGTTCTCTAGCAACATTTGCTGAATGACTAAAAGAAATACTTTGTGCCTGGTAATGGCTGTATGATGCTCTGTCTAAAAATCTTTGTGTTTCAAGGTGATATGGGGTTAGTAAAAATAACCAGGTATTTGTGTTCAAACAAATATGACCATAAATATTGGCTAGACCCTACATATGAGGGGGATACAAAAAAAAAAACCCCAGAATTATCTTTTGGAAGGTGGGCCCCTGTACTATATACAGGCTTCTCCCACTAGATAAATGTTCTAGGAACCTATCAGCATCAGTGTACCAGCTAAAGTTGTGAGAAACTGTGTTTGGCTTCAGTAAATTTTAGGGGAGAGATTCTTTTCATGTGTTTGTCCATTTCATGATGTGTGATTTATGAGCACACCTCCTCACACTGCATTTAATGTTTAGTAGTTTTTGGCCCCAAACTGCATGACCTCCATGCCTCACCTTCCCTATTCACCCACTTTTGCCCCAAGTAACTTATTTTGGTTTCCCAGATGAAAAAAGTCCTCAAAGGGAAACATTTTGCCAGTGTGGAAGAGGTGAAACAAAAAACAACAGAAGCACTAAAAGTCATCAAAATCAATGAGTTCAAAAACTGTTTTAAACAGTGGAAAAAGCATCTCAATAGGTGTATTGCATCAAATGGAGCATACTTTGAAGGTGACTGAAGTTTAAATATATAAGAATAAATATGCAATTTTTAATAAATAAATTCTGGGTTATTTGGGGGGGAGAGTTGTTGCCCTCATATTGTATTTCTGCAAGTCTGTTTACTTCACTGCTTCTTGACCATCTCTAGAGGAGGTTTTTCTCCCACTTTATGGGATTGCTGCATCGATTAGAGACAGTAACGTATACAAATTTCCTACATATACTAGACCCTTGAAATTATTAGTTCTCTCCTTTATAATTATCTGAAAATGCTTAATCTAAAGAAATAAAGTTCCAACAGGAGAATTTTTTTTTTCTAACAAGCCATTTTTTCAGGAAGCTGTCACTGTCTGAAAAGCCCAAACTCTGTTCTATACCACACCAGGTAAACAACCATCTCCTCCACACCTCCCTAAGTCATGAGGTACAGAGAACTAGTTAGTCAGAGAGATTCTCAGTTATTTCAGTCATCAGCTTTGACATGTGAACTTCACATGCTGTTTCAGGGCATTATTGTAAGTGCTCCAAGGGTCACGGGCTGTTATACCACTCTCTGGCTTGCTGGGATACTGGCTGGCATACCGTGAGGCTATAACACACATGAAATTTGGTTCAAGTCAACAAAACCTTAACAAGTGCCTCCTACTTGTGGATCTACAGAGTGTACTGCCTCACCTTTGGGTGTTTTCACCCCTGTGTGGATACAGACAGACACACAGGTAGAGAAATGAACTAGAGAGTGAGTAATTGCAAACATAGTTAATCCTCATGAGCATCACATTCTGCATTTAGAAATTCACCTATTTTGTGAACATTTATCTGTAATGTGAAACTCCATGCTTATGGCATTTTCAGAGTCACTTACAGATGTACAGAGCAGTAAAAAAATTTTAATCTCCTGATATCCCTGTTCCCAGCTGAGGTGAGATAAGGTGATGCTCTGTCTCCCTGTTTCAGTTCTCGGACTTGAGCACGAGTCCTTTACGTGGCCTATGTTGTACCACATTTTTATGCTTTTTACTGTTGATTTTAAAACAGATGCCAAGCATGGTTCTGGAATGCTATTTGTATTCCCAAGTATAAGAAGACTGTGATGTGATTTATGAAGAAAATATACATGTTAGATAAGCTCCACTGGCTGTGAGTTCAATGTTAATAAATCAACAATATACTTTAAATAAGATGTTTTTAAATAGAAACACACATAAAACAAGTGTATGTGTCCATCAGGAGATAAAAAATATGGTGACCAGAGACTCTCAGGAACCTAATCTTGTATTTTCCCTAAGTGCAATCATTCAGTATTTGCCAGTTCATTATTCACAATGACTTTGTAGAACATAACTACAACAAATAATGAGAATTGACTGTATTTAGTACAAAATACCATTCAAACTTGGAAGTGGTGAATGAGGCTGGAGAGATACAAGCAAGAAAGTTACTTAAATGGCAGGACTGGGCCTTGTCTTGCTGCTGGAGAGTCAGTGGCGGCCTAACACGATTAGATTTTTGATTTTACATTCTGATGCCTGTGAGAAGGATGGGTTTGAGGAAGGGTTTTGGAAGGGGAGGCTGGATTAGAACGACTCTCTTGAATTCTTTTACCTACATCAGCCAGCTGCACAAGACTGATATGTATACGTCCACTTCTAAAAATATGACTCTGTATGTGCTACAGACTGAAAAAAATGAAAAAGCTTGCTCTAAGAACCACACTAAGCCATTCTTAGCCATACTGAGGGTGTGGTTGAACGCTCAGTAGATAAAGAGCTTACTAGGTTATTAGAGCTGAAACACCACCAGTGTAAATGGTCAGGGATGAAGAAGTAATGAGGGAAGGCTGTCGGACTTCATGGCTTTGACCAGACAAGATCGTAGAGTTCTTTGGCTATGAACATGCTCCACTGTTTAAGAGGAGAATGAAATGACCCTGAAGGGAAGTCAGAACTAATAAGGGCTACCATTCGGCTTTGAAGAGGTCATAGGGCCTCCACCTGTCTTAGGGGCAGAGCCAAGGAGGCAGGACCCCTGCCTAGAGCCATAGGGTGGCACTGTCAACCCAGTGGACCTGGAAGGTGGGAAATTATTTTCAAGCCTTAAAATCTAGTGGAATTTGACTTTCTGGGTTTCAGATTTGTTTGAGAACTGCCAACCCTTACTTCTGATATATTCCTTTTTGAATAAGAGTGTTAATCCTATACCAGTTCCACCACTGTATTTCAGAAACACAAGAGTTGTTTGGTTTCACAAGTTCACAGCTGCAGAGGAATTTTGCTTCAGGGTAAATGGTACCTTGAGTCTCATCCATGTCTGATTTAGATGACATTTAGAGGAGACTTTGGACGTTAGGTCTTGGTGTTGATACTGAAATGAATGAGTACTTTAAAGGCTGTTGAGATGAATTTATTTTGCATGTGAGAAGGACATGAATTTGGGGTGGCAGGACTAGAGTTCTATAGACTGAATTGTGTCTTCCCCCTCCAAATTCATATGTTGAAGTTGTAATTGCCAGTGCATTAGTATTTGAGGATGGGACCTTTGGCAGATAATTAAGTTTAGATGATATCTTGAGGATGTAAAGCCATAATCACTTTATGATTGTATTAGAATTAGTGTCTTATAAGAAGAGACACGAGAGCTTGCTTTCTCTCTCCCACCCCATTTCCTGCCACGTGAGGACACAGGAAAAGGCAGCCATCTATAAGCCAGGAAGAAACTCTCACTAGAAACCAACTATGTTGGCACCTTGATTTTGGACTTGTATTCTCTAGAACTATAACATATTAAATTGTTGTTATTTAAGCCACCCAGAATTTGGTATTTTGTTATGGCAGATGAGTAAAATAAGATAGCATGCAAGCTATAAAATTTCTGAAGGTGATTTCAGATACAAAACAGGAGACTTTTTTATTTTTGCTATTCTGTGGGGGGTAAAAATTAGTTTGGGGATTGGATGAATGGTTATCTTTTCATTGGAAAATTCATTATGAAAAGAAAATCTTTGGGCAACCCCCTCAGGTCTCCTCCCACTGTGGGAGATTTTATGTCCTCTCAATAAATCCTACTTAAAAAAAAAAAAGAAGGGAAACCTTTGAGACCAGCCTGGACAATATGGTGAGACCTTGTCTCTACAATAAATAAAAAAATTAACCAGGCATGGTAGTGCACGCCTGTAGTTCTGGCTACTTGAAAGGCTGAGGCGGAAGGATCACTGGAGCCCAGCAGGTAGATGCTGGAGAGGCTGTGAGGGTGCTACTGCACTCTAGCCTGGGCGATGGAGTGAGACGTCAACTAAAAAAAAAAAAAAGAGAGAGAAAGAAAAGAAAAAGAGAAAAAAGAAAGCCAGAGGAATATTTTCTAATTTAAATTTCTTCCTTTATCTGATTATCACACTTGTGTGTGTGTGTGTGTGTGTGTGTGTGTGTGTGTGTGTGTGTGTGTGTCCATGCAGACATACATTTATACACTTCTCTCTACATTGAACACATTAGAAAGAGCCATGAATTGGGACCCAGGAGATAAGTTCAAGTCCCATTTTTGCCACCAACTAGATGGCATCTCTATGCCACACTTTCCTCAACTGTTAAATGAGGACAATAATATTGTATCAGTTCTACCCAGATCATAGGGTCATTGCTGGAAGATAAATAGACCATGTATGTTAAAAAAAACACTTTAAAGTCTATAAAGATGCAAAGTGTGAACATGGCAGAAATAGAAATTGCTTCTGAATTGCTGGGAATCCAAGCCTGAAATAATTCTTGGAAGGAAGAAAGTCACTTAGAACTTCGTAAGTGTCACATTGCTCTTCATGGCTTAAGAATACCAAAATAGCTAAGAGATGTTATATAAGGAAAATTATTTCTACCATTTGATAATAGTTGTTTTTATGGGACTCAATTTTTGCTCTCATCTCTGTGAACAAATATAACCACGTGCAAGCTAGGTCCTGCTTCAACAAAAATTCTGAAAACAAAAAAGTGCAAAACAATAACAACCTCTGGTGCTGGAAACTGAAGTAGCCAGTGAATTTATTCTGTTCACAAATACCTGTGATTATGTTTTTAGTATTGTTCTAGATGTTTGAGGAGGTAACTAGCAGCATAAAAATCCACTCTCTTTTGAGAAGATAACAATGCAATTGGGCTAAGAGAATGACACATGAGAGCTGCTAAATAGAGTGTGGAAATAGTACAAGAGATGTCACAGGCAGATTTGTGACAAGTGCTGACAGAATGTCAAGTTTTCAGAAAAGGAAGAGATGAGAGAAAGTTAAACTAATCATCGGATTTCTTGTTGAAAAGAAGGGACTTGAGTTGGACGTTGGTGATGGACTAAGATTTGGACAGGAAAAGAAGACAAGGAGACATAGCTTTGATAGTGGAAATATGAGTTTAGGAAGTCATGTACAAATCAAACAGCTGGAACCAGGTAGGCAGAGTCATGGTTGGTCTTTGTGTACAGTGTCCTCCATAGTAGTACAATGGCAAATCAGAATCATGAATGCCCTGATAACATAGCCCCGGCTACTAGATCACCAGTCCTGTTTCCTTCTAAGTCACAGGGCTTTCAAAACAATAATGCCCAAAAAGGTACCAAAAATTTTGATACCTTTTGATATATATCAATATTGCCCTAAAAATAAAGGTGCATTGTTCAATAAGTTTAGGAAACTTGAACTAGCATATTGCCACTAGATAGTCTCAGTGGACATCAGTAGCTGCACCAGATTGATTCTGGTAACTCTGCCCCACTCCCACCCTTGTTTTAAAGGTTCCTTGATGGTGGGACACAATACAAAGATACTTAATTATTGGGTTGATGCGTAAGTTCATAGTGTTTTTCACTTGCCCATGGAATGCAGATGTCACATGATGGGCGACTGATTACAGTTCATCACATGTGCCAGTTCTCAGGTTAACTGATGTGGACCATCATGGATTAAAGTGTTTGAAAGGTCTTGATCAAAACCTGATCATCTTCCTGAACATGGGAAATCACTCAGGCTACAGTGGACCTTTTTGAAATGACAAAACCATTTTCGTGTCATGCTTTCTGTAATGGCATTTTCCCTGTACATGGCACAAATGTTTTCAGCCCCCTCTGCTGCCTTAACTCCTCTGTTAAACTCAAAGAGAAGAATATGTTGGAAATGTTCACTCATTTTTTTCACTTGACACTCCATCCTCTTTAGCTCACAAATAGCACTAACTTTCTTCAAATCTGCAAAATTCAAGGCGTATTCATAAGCACAACATTGTCACTCCAAATTACAAACAATAAACAAACTCCCAATACCACAGTGTTGGCATGACAAAAATAAATACTATGAAATTATGCATCCACCCAATAGATGAAAGGCAGAAATTTTTGTTACTCACAGCTCTGAAGGAGAGAAGACTGCCATGCACGGCCATGCAGGGGGTTGTAACTAGGGTTAGGATAACAGCAAACTGAGGATGTAGGGGATAGTTTATGTCTGGCATATGGCAAGCAGGATTTCACTGTAAATCAGCTAATTTGAGTAAATTTGGGCTTCAGTGCAAAGGAACTGTTCCTAATTATCTCGTGTCTGGCTCCAGGCTATTTGAGTGAGTGTATAGTGGCTTAGAGTGTTAGAGTCCAATAAGGAAAATGGTTGGGGGGATCATGGACTTAATCCATTGCTCATGCATGGGAATTGACTAGCCTCTACCTAGGGCCTCAAAATGCAGTCAAGATAGCATTTTCCAAAACAACAACAAACAAAATAGACCACTCCCATCTGTGATCTTTGCTATATTGTAGGGGTTTGAAGTCTGATTACTACATTACTAAGATTTCCTAGGGCATCAGTCCCCAATCTTTTTGGCATCAGGGACCAGTTTTGTGGAAGACAATTTTTCTACATATCAGGAAAATTGTGCAGTCAAACCTCACTGCTAATGTTAACCTGTATTTGTAGCCACTCCTCACTAGCTGGCATGATCACCTCAGCTCCACCTCAGCTCACTGGTAACTTGAACCATGGGGAGCAGCTGTAAATATAGATGAAGGTTCACTGGCTCAGCCATTGTTCACCAGTTCCTAATAGACCATGAACTGGTACCAGTCTGTAGCCTGGGGTTTGGAGAACCCTGTCCTAGGGGACAGAGCTCTGATTAGATGCAGGCATGGAAAAGTACTTATATAAGACATAAAAAGCAAAGGGGAGGGATCTGCTTTTGTTTTTCAGTGAGTGGCAGAAACACATTCGAGATTTGTTAGATGTGGTATTTTCTAGTCCTTCTCAGCTATTCCCCTAAACATTAGTCCCCTCAGGACAGAAGATAGTAGTAAAAGTGCTGGCAACTTCCCAACTTTGCTGCTCCCTGAATCTAATCATGGCTTTACCTGATCTTTGCAGATCCAGCCCTTCAAATAGCATTGTAAGCTCCCAATCCCCTGCATTCAATTCTTTCTGCTAGAATTCTATAGTGGTTGCTGCTTTCTTGATGGGTCTCAGCAATATAGCATAGTTAAGCTTCTGAGAGGGCATGCTATGAGACAAAACAACATTAACGACATCATTTAAACTAGCATTTCTCAACCACATTTGACCATAGAATCTGTCACCTCATTCTCTCCCTGTCCCCACTTCCACAAAATTCACACCTTCTGATACCTTGACAAATCTTTGTTTCATGATGCTCTCTTTTGAAAACATCTAAGGAATTGTAATCCAAGAACTGAGTCCAGAAATGTTGGCCTGATCTTACTTGTGGAATCTTTGATAAGTCACATCACCTATCTGGGTCTTTAGTTTCTTCGCTGGATGAAAGGGAGAGTTTGATAAAAATCACCAGCAGGTTCTTTCAGCTCTATTTTTTGTATTCTATAAGTAATTGTCCTTATATAGTACTATTGTTCAGGTATAAAAATAAAAATAAAAAACTATTGTGTTTTGCTTTGCCTTTTCTTCCTTTTTGGCTTCGTTTTCATGAATATTTTGAGATTAGAGCTAGGAAAATCCAATAAAGCTGGCAGTAAGTAAACACTGGGTAACTCTTACCAAAGCAATGTGGTGTTTTTAGACTCCAAAATATTAGAGATGATCCTAATGTGCCTTTTCAGAAGCACATTTTCTTTTTCATTGACAGAGCATGGAAAAAAAGAGATGCAAGAAAGAGACCTCCAGCACTCAAACTGAGCCATTTACAAAAGGTAAGAAGCTCCCTGTCACTGGGAACATTCAAGTGAAGACTAGATGTCTAATGTGGACAGAACATGTTTTATCTTAATTCTGCTATCTTTTCAGAATTTTGTAGCTGAGAATAATGGTAAAGATCATCTATGCAGATCCTCACATTTTACAGATGAGAAAACAAAAGACCAGAGAGGTTATATGGATTTTCCAAGGTCACACAGAAAATCCATGGCATAACTGGGAGAAAGACATAAGATATCTTCTCCCTGCTCCCCAATGCTGTTATTCTGCATGCCTGGAATTCATTTTAGCTTCTTCGAAGAGTAATGTTCTATATCTGAACCTTTATTTTTATATTCCTTCAAAGAAACAAAGTCATTTTGGTGTGAACTGAAAAAGACTTGAGATTGCCAGATACTGTGGGAGGCTGATGAGATTGGAAAGTTTGAAGTCAACTTTTTGCTCTCAGAATTCTTCTATTTGGGCATCCTTGGCATGGATACCCTGGCCTCAAGCCCTGCTGTGCCTGTCGGTGCCAGACCCAGTCACTGGGACCCTGAACATCCTACACTTCCCCCTCCACCTTCAGAAGACAGCCCCTCTGCTTCATTCTTGAAGCGTCAACCCCTGAATTGAAAAACCAAACTGAATACCAGCATTGAAAAACCAACCTGAATACCAGTCTCTTCTGCATGGTTTGAAAACAAACCACTTCCCTCAGAAAGGCCACAAAATGTAGCCTGAAGGTGGTACCATTTGTGGTGGGGCTGCTTGGAGCTGGGAGCTGGGATTCCTTTGCCAACTGCTTGACAGAATCCACATTCTCGTTCTCAATGCAGCTGGTGGTGGGTGTGTGTGGAGGGTAATGGCCTTTTCTTTTTATTATCCAACTGCTTTTATTATCCAAATGCTCTTGAGGAGGGAACCAAAAAAAAATGCTGCTAAAGCAGAGAGCTGTGGTGCGACTTTGCAGAGAAACGGGTGCTTAATGTAGATCTGGTTTTATGCTGTGCTTTTTCCCCAAAGAAAACCCAAGCATGGTAAAGAAAAAGAAATAAAGTATAGTAACCACTGAGGTTTTCTCTTTTCCTAAAAACAGAAAGACAAAAGTAATGTCTTTGAGTTTTAAGTAAATCATTTGCTTTTGTTTTGTAGTATGTGAGATTCAGTTAGACTTCCATGAGAACTCCCAGCAATGAGAAAGCAAGGGACAGTTGGAAAAAGGCAGACCTAATTTTCTGACAAGTTGTGTTGGAGATTCTACTGGAAGTCAAGAGAGCAGGTTAGATCAGGAGAGTTTAAGCCTCTTTTTTTCCCCCAGAATTAACATCAAAGCACTACCTTTTAAAATTATTATTATTATTAAGAAAATGGGTCTCACTATGTTGCCCAGGCTGACCTCAAATACCTGGGCTAAAGCAATCTTTCTGTCTTGGCTTCTTGAGTAACTGGGACTGGAGTTGCTTACTATTATACCTGGCTAAAGCACCACCATGCCTGGCTACTCAGCTGTCTTGAAATCCATACTGCATTTATCACAGGTTTGATTGATGGTTTCTCTTTGATTTCACATTCACTGTCACTTACCTGTCACACTTGCCTTTTATTTTTGTTGTTGGCTGTTATAGTCTAAATGTTTGTGTCCTTCCAATATTCATATATTAAAACCTAATAACCAGTGTGATGGTGTTAGGAAATGGAGGTTTTGGAAGGTTGGTAGAGAGCTGCCTTGTCCTTTCCACCAATTGAGGACACAGCAAGAAGGTACCATCTATGAACAAAGAGGCAGGTCCTCAGCAGACACTGACTCCACTGGGGCCTTAATCTTGGACTTCCCAGCCTCTAGAACTGTGAGAAATAAATTTCTGTTTTTGATAAGTCTCCTAGTCTATAATATTTTATTACGATAGTCCAAATGGACTGAGACATTGGTTTCTCACTGGCATGCAACCTCCATTCTCAACCCCTGACAATTGAACCATGTGGTCCCTAGAGATAACCTTCTCAAGCTCAGATTTGAATATAAGTCCCATATTCAAAATTTCAGATATCTTTTTTATTTTTCTAATTTTTATTTTAAAGGTGTAGGGTACAATTCAGAGTTAGATATACAAATGGTCATTGTGCAGATAAAGTTTGGGCCTCACTTGGGTGAGATCAGGTACCTTTATTGATGAAGTGTGCCCCCCCCCCCCGCCTCCCCTGGAAGTTTCCCACTACTGACAATCCCTTTCTTATAACTTTATGATAATTATTCAAGATCCATTTATGAGTGAGAACATGTGGTATTCAGTTCTTTGTTTTTGTGATAGATCACTGAGTATTACAGACTCTAAATCCACCCAAGTTGCTGCAAAGTTCATAATTTTGTCCTTTATGGCTTCTCCATATTCTGTAGTGTATGAATAGACACTTCTCAAAAGAAGACATATGAGCAGCCAACAGATGCATGAAAAAAATGCTCAGCCTCACTAATCATCAAATAAATGAAAATTAAAACTACACTGAGATAACACCTAATCCCAATCAGGATGGCCATCATCAGTAACTCAGAAAACAACAAATGCTGGAGAGGATGCAGGAAAAAGGGAATACTTCTATACTGTTGGTGGAGTGCAAACTAGTACAACCTCTGTGGAAAACAATGTGGCGATTCCTAAAAGATCTAAAAATTGACCTGCCATATGACTCAGCAATCCTCCTGGGAATAAATCTGGAGGAACACAAATTATTCCATAGAAAAGATACCTGTGCACACATTTTTTACAGCACTATTCACAATAGCAAAAGCTTGGAACTAATCATGCTGCTTATCGAAACTGAACTGAATAAAATCCCAGATATCTTGACCCTCACAGTCCTTCATGACCAAGCCAATTATCCTCCTTCTTGCTCTAACTTTGAAGCAGAGCCTATCTTCTTCTCTTTGTTCTTTATCTGAAAGTTGTGAAACTTCACAGGATTGTCAACTATGTGACTAGAGCTAAAACAGTGTATCTTACTCTTTATTGAGCAGAGGAAGTCTTCATGATTTCTCCTCTGAGCAGGACAAATGTTTTGCAAAACGTTTATTTATTCATCTTCTAGACATTTGTTTAAACTAAACAATAGGTTCTCTATTAGGCTTCCAGGACACACTAGAAAAGAAGATAAACAAGATTCTTGCTTTTGAGGAACTTAAACTTTAGTGGGAGATGAAGATAACAACTAATCAAAAATAAAAATTATAATTATGGGTGTAAATTTTTTATTTTTTTTTTGAGTTGGGGTCTCACTCTGTCACCCAGACTGGAGTGCAGTGGCTGCTTCCAGCCACCGCAGCCTCCAGTGATCCTTCCGCCTCAACCTTTCAAGTAGCAGGAATTACAGGCATGCGCTACCATGCCCGCCTGATTTTTTTATTTATTGTAGAGATGAGGTCTCGCTGCCCAGGCGGGTCTCGAACCCACGGGCTCAGGCAATCCACTCACCTCAGCCTCCCAAAGGCGCGGGATTACAGGCTGAGCCACCAAGCCCGGCTATGGGTGTAAACTAATCAGGCAGTATGTTACAGTCTAACAGGGTAGGGAGGGATGTTACTTAGGGCTGTCAAGTAAGATCTGTGGCAAAATGTTATTTAAGTTGAAGTGTAAAGGATGGGAATGAGGTCCAAGGGGACTGTCTTTTGTGATTTCTTTCTTTTTTTTTTTCATTAATCAGTAGTTTTTATTATGGTTTTGTGGGGTACAGTTGGGAAAATTGGCTGACCACATGGGGACTGTCTTTTGGAGAGTGAATAAGCAGGGAGGGAAGAAATTGTAATTGTGAAGACCATAAGCAGTAGGAAAGGGCGTTGTTTCAGTGGACCTCCTACCTTCTTCTGAAAAAAGACAGCAAAGGAATGTCCACAGGACAATTTGTCTTCCCTTCTTCTTTTGGAAATCTTAACCAATACATTAAGGCAAAAAAAAGAAATACAGTTACAAATATTGGAAAAGAAGAAATAAAACTATCTTTATCTGCAGACAACATATTGTATATGCAGGAAATCTAAACAGGTTGATAAACTCCTGGAACAAAATGTTACTATGTTAATTTATCTAGGACACAGAATGTAAGTTTAATATAAAAATATCAAATGTATTTTTTTCTGCTGAAAATGAAGTGATAATTTATGGATAAATTACTCTCTAAATGATGTTCAGGATATATTACAAGTTTGGTTTCAAATAGATTCAAATTTAAAACAGGTCTTACAATGACTTCAATAAATAGGTACTCCAGAGCACAATGTGAAGGGAGGCACAACAACCTTTTAATACTCCAAGGGGATAATGATCTTTTTCAAATATGGAAAGAAATTAGTCTTTCCACAATGTTAACCCCTAAGAGTTATTCTCCTTTATAGACTACAGTGTTATTGTCAGTTTCATATACTTTTATCTTATGAAGAAATCCCATGAGAAGAAGTTTCTGGAGGTTTTCCCAGATATATACAGCTAGATATTCAGTCGTGCTTACATCTGCAAAGTATGGCACATCCATATCCAGATTCTTATGATCGGGGGTTGCATAATTGCCTCCTCCATATATCTCTTGAGGTTGACCAAATTCATAACTGTTCCCGTGGCAGGATCAATCTGTATAATTATGCCCATGGTCATTTGGATTGCTGCATTTCCCAAACAGTTTCAAGTGTTCTTCTTCACTCAGATATTTGCTGTGCAACCGGTGGCTTGCGCTGAAGGAGATGTGGCGGGACAGTAGCTCCTGGCGGCAACGGCCAAACCAACCCACAAATGTATTTCTATGCCAGAAATGTCAACTTGAAAAAGACTATAAGAACGTATTATTTACATTATCATCAAAAAACATTAATTATATTAGAATAAATTTATTGAGAGATGTTCGAGAACTTTATTCTGAAAACTACAAATATTGTCAAGAGAATTTAAAGAGATTCCAAATAGATGGAATGATATGCCATGTTTATGAATTGGAAGGCTCAATATTATTAAAAATGGAAATTTTTCCTAAATAGAGCTGTAGCTTTGATGCAATACTAATACAAATCCAAGCAGAATTTTTATAAGAATTGACAAGCCAATTAACAAATGTTATGAAAATTTAAAACCTACAATTTTGGAAAAGAGAACAAAATTAGAGGACTTGCACTACTTGATTTCAAGACATTATAAGCCTATAGCACTCAAAACAGTAAAGTTCTCATGTAAAGATTGGTATGTCAATAAATGGGAACAGAATAGAAGCCTAGAAATAGGATGGCACACATGTGGCTATATGATTCTAAACAACAGACCAAGTGAGATTAAATAGAGATAGGAAACTCACTTAAACAAATACTGATGGAATAACTGGATATCTATATAAAAAAGACTGTGATCCCTACCTCACATTATACCCCCAAATTAATTTGAGATTAGTCATAGAATTAAAAGTAAAAGTTAAAACTGTAAAGCATCAAGAAGGAAAAATAGGATATTTTCCTGTCTTGGAGTAGCCAAAATGTTTTTTTGTAAAGAGTATTAAAATAAAAGAAAAAATATGCATTGAACTTCAGCAAAATTGCAAATTTCTCAACAAAGACATCATTAGGAAAGTGAATATGACTGATGGTACTGGGAAACTATGGGGGGGAGGGGGATGGGATTAACAGTAGCAAATATCCGTCGGGGGATGGGAAAACACTTCTTATCTACAGGGTGCCTGAATGAAACGTCATTGTACACCTAACCCTTAACTGTACCCCACAAAACCATAATAAAAAATACTGATTAATGGAAAGTGAATAGACAAACCATAAACTGTGGAAAAAGACAAAGAACTTGTATACCTACAAACCTATCATAAAAAGACATCTCAACAAAAAAATGATCAAAGACTAAAATGGACATTTTATGAAAGAAGATATATGAATGGTCAATTAGCACATGAAAAGGGTATAAACATCATTCATCATTAGAGAAATAGAAATTAAAACCCCATTAAAATTTCATTACACCCATTGTAATAGCTAAGAATTTTAAAAGACTATTAGCACCAAATCTTGGCAAGGCTGTGGCACAACTGGAACCCTCATTCTATTCTGTGGTGGGATTGCAAAATGCTAAAACTCTTGGAAAATCATTTGGCAATTTTGTATAAGTTAAACATATAGTTATCATAAGAACCAGAAACTCCATTTCTAAATATTTATTTGAGACTAATGAAAAGACATGTACACACATGCACACAAACTACAAGAATAGTCATAACAGTTTATTTTTAGTATCTTCAAATTGAAAACAATCCAAATGTTCATCAACAGGTAAATACATTAGACAAACTGTGGCATATTCATACATGGAAACTATTCAGTGATAAAAATGAACAAATTACTGATATAAACAACAACATGGAAGAATCTTCAAAATATCTTGAATAAAAGCAGTCAAGCCTAAAAGCATGTAGTATATGATTCCTATTATGAGACAGTCAAGAGCAGACAAAACTAATTTGCAATAATTCAGAACAAAACAGTGGTTGACCCTGTGAGTCACTGACTAGAAGTAGTCAGGAGAAAATGTCTGGAGGTGATAGAAATGTTCTATGTCTTGATTTGGGTAATGGTTCTAGAACTGTTTGTTTTTCAAAACTTAAACTATACACTTAAAATCTGTACATTTCAGTGAACATAAAATATATCTGAAATAAATAAAAACTCTACTTCTCCCTCCTACTCCCCAAAAGTTAATAAAAGTATTTTGTAAAAGATTCAGAAAGCGGGCAGAGTGGGAAAAAAATTCTGAATTAGGAAGCTTAGACTTTGTGTTTCCTTTATTATACCTTTGTTCGTGCAAATTGTCTGCACTACTTAAGGTAGTTTTGGTAAAAATCAATATTACAAATGCTTCCAGTAACAGTAATACCATGCATGTGAAAGTTGCCCTTTGCTACAGAATTTTTTAAAGTGTTTTTTATATTATACTTTTTTCTGAGCAACACAGACTCTCACACAGAGCCCACAGATAGGACTCAGTCTCTTTGGTGGAGGCAGAGGCTGGAGAAACGGAAGGAAAGGAGCTCCACTCTCACCTTCTCTCCCTCTCTTTCCCAGTTTGTGCACCCTGAGACACCCCTGCTCAGCAGAACATTGTTTAAAAACCACAGATGGGAGGTATTCTGTGTGATCCTTGCTTCCACTTGACAATCTTAGTAAATACTGTTATGAAAACTCTCAGCCTTGCTGGAAACATCATTTCTCAACTTGTAAATAGTTTAAGAATAACAGAATCAGGATTCCCTCACTGGTACCTGTCCCTGTCTACTCACACATAGCACTGCTCCTATTTATGGGGATTCAAAACGCAGTGTTTGTGCAGCAGATTATTTAGTGCAGATTAGACATAGATAAGTTTCTTGTAGGTAGGTTTAAGTTAAGATAGGGTAAGCATTCGGACATCTTGCCTATTGGTTCATAACCTTCACTCGACGGACCAAAGATACCATACCTGACCACCTTGCAGGCTGGAATGTGGGTCTACACAATAAAATGTATCACAGAAACAATAGGGAGTTACCCAAAGCACAGACAATGTTCTAAGAAAAGGCCAAATCTAGTTAGGCAAGAAATTTAATTATTTAGAAGGTCACTGTGACCTTAGAAAATTAAGGGATGGTAATCAAAACTCATTGACTGGACACCTGCATCTCACCCACTTAGCTCATAGAAGGTGGAAAGATGGTAATCAAAATTCATGACCTGCAGCCCACCCCTCTTAGCTCACCATTTACTGAATAATCACTGTAAAATTATAGTATAAAGATTCTTGTCAACAGCAAGCACATATCTTTTCTCTTAAGGCACCCATGTCCTTTGAACATGTCGTTTTCTTTCTAATTAATTATGTCTTAAACTATACTTGGGACTCACTCTGAAATTCTTTTCTGTTGCTGAGTTTAAGAACCCTTGGAGTAACACCCATATCCCACCTGGCATTATCTCTACTTTTACTTCCTACACCACCTGGGCCTATGGGAATCTGTTCCTGGCCCTTGTATATCAGAGTCCTGTACACATAGAACTGAATAAGCACATCTGAATCTTCCCAAGATTTTTTTCATTAGCTTTGCTTTTCTGCTGTTGTTGTGGGTCCCCCCCCTTATTTTCTAACTATTTTTCTTTGTTTCATGATTTTATGTGTGTGTGTGTGTGTGTGTGTGTGTGTGTGTGTGTGTGTGTGTGTGTGTGTGCGCGCGCGCGCGTGTGTGCTGTCTCTACTTGCTTTCCTGGTATTTTTTCTCCTCCTTTTTCTGGGCCTCAGAAAAAGAAGAAGCATATTCATGACCACAAATCCCTTCTTCTAGGAATTCATCACTCTGCAATTCTCCACTAAATCTTTGATAATGGGTAAGTGGTTATGGGGGGAAGGCCACCAGTAAGGACAAAGCCAATTGAATAAATACACAGGAAATGCTGAATTGATTTGAGAGAAGTGCCCCAGCAGGGTGCTGCCTGGGGTACATGTTCCACAGACTGCATTATAATTACCCAAGAACACCTTGCTTGTTCCATCTCAAAAAGAGTTTTAAGTATTAATTAATGAGTGATTAGTTCAGCCTCATGAGTTATCGCCTAATAAGATGGGTGTTGAAGCAGGAATCACGACCTGTTTGATTATGTTATTGCTATTCTAACAGACTTCTTTAATTCAACAATTAGGAAGCATGAAATGTAGATTAATAGACATAATCTAATGATATAAAATTATTCATCTGATGTGAGCCATTCATCTTCATTAATATATCTCAGGTCCAGAGGACCTACAGAGGCTGTTTGTTTTTTCTTCCCTGTCCTCAAAACTACCTGCACTGGGAAAATGAATAGGTCTTCTGATGCTGTCTCTGTTACTGGCTCAAAGATCTTGTACAAATCTTGACTGCATAATAAAAACAAAACTCTAGGGTAGAAGCATTGTCTTAGGTCTCTTTTGTCTATCCCCTTAACGACTAGGACTTATGATTAGCAAATCAAATTGAAACTGAATTTCAATTGTTGAATTAACTTAAATGTAAAATTAGGAGAGCTTCATGTGGGAATTTTGTGTATTTACAGAAACTGTAGGCTAGTTATTAGATCATGCTAGTTACCACTTGCAGTGGTTCTCATTTTACATGTTCTGAGTTAATAGGTTTATAACTTCTATTGAAGTTTGTTCATTTTGGTTCCTGACACTACCATAACCCAGCCCTGACCCTCTCCTACCTCACTCACCTGCATTTGAGTTTCCATCATCAACTTTGTCATACATAAAGTCTTGGTCAAGCTACTCTTTATTTTGACCTTTAATACCTGGTTTTACCATGAATGACCTTTTTGAAATTGTTTCTTAAATAAATTTTAGGAATCTAATGGGAGTTTCTTATATTTTCTTATTTTTGAGTACAGTAATTTAGATCACGTTTTATTTGTTCTTTGAGGAATTAATGCCATTTTTTCACTACTTATTGACCAAGTCAGCAGAATAATTTATATTATTCTAAAATTGAACACAAAAAAAGAGCAGCATGACAATGGGTGAAATTAAAATGGATTAGGAGAAAATGTTCTGGGTTCCTCTTCTTGCTCTGCTGATAAATTAGCTTTTTATGTAACTATGGACAAGTTTCTAAGCCTCTGAAAACCTCACTTTACTTATCTATAAATTGAAGATAATTATACCTCCCAGGGTTGCTGCTAAAATCAAATGGGGATAATTGATAGGAAAATACTTTAAAAAATAAAAGTTCTATACTAAGCTAAGATTAGCAATGAAGTTATGCATGAGAAAACCTTGAGTGTTGGCCCTTCCATTGCAGAGCTGGTTGGTATAAAACTTTTCTGAACTTCCATTTGCAACTCTAATTAGGTGAATGATCTTTAGTGCTTCCATCCCCAAAGTCTAAACTCAGCTTGGCATTTTTCTGCCAATTCTGTAATTTTACTTGGTCCATAATTTGGCTAACAGTGTCGCCATCTGGATCACCCAGACCTGAAACATGGAAACGATTTTTGACTTGGATAGCCATGTCCCAATGTAGGTAGCATCATGCTGGTTTACAACAATTGTCTCTGTATATTTGTTTCCAAACACCATAACAGAGATTTATTTTTTAAAGTTCTGAAGTTTGGAACCTAGGTGTCAGTAGGACTGTTTCCTTTTGGAGGTCCTCAAGAAGAGTTTGATCCATACTTGGCTCCCGGCGATTGCTAGCAATCCTTGACACTTGCAGAAGTGTCACTCTGATCTCTACCTCCATCTTCATATGGTTTCCCTGTATGTCTCTCTTTCTCCTCTCCTGATAAGGATACAGGGCTATTTGGTTTAGGACTTGCCCTAATTCAGTATGACCACATCTGAACTTGATTACATCTGCACATACCCTACTTCCAAATAAGGTAATATACGCAGGCACTGGGACTAGTATTTAAATATATCACTGGGGGACAGGTGGCATCATTATAGTCACAACACCTTGAAACATTATTAAAAGTCCACCTTTACTTTTCAAAGTGTTCTGGTTTGGATGATAAACTTGATTGGTACCAAAAACTTTGACTCCTCATTTTCTTCCCCAAAATCTCATTTTCTTGTGGACTTAGAAATAAATGGTTTCTTGGATTTAACACCTATAAATCTGTACCCACTCCACACCCTTTGTCACTCTATTTTATTCTTTAATGTTTGCCCCCATCAAACCACTTCTACTGACCTAGTCTGCTATCTCCCTTGATCTGCAGGTTCAGCCCTCTGGCTACCTCCTACATGCCAGTTCCTTATGCCCAGATTAGCCTCTTAAGTGGTCCATTTGACTATATAGCCCATTACTTCAAGAGATTGAAAACAATTCATTCTTTGAGTAACATATAATTTCTTTTTCTTCTCCAATGCAGATATTATCCAGGACCATAAAATATTTTTCTGCCTCTTTTCTCAAGACTAATTTAAGTGTATACTATGTTTGTTAATATTCATCCTTATGTTCATAGAGCTTCTTTTTAAATCCTTGAATTAAGAGTAGGATGTGGAAAAGAGCTGGAAAGAGAAGAGGGGAAATCAGCTGATTCTCAGACATTTGCAAATTGTTTTAAAGGTAGTATATGATGCGCTTCTTTGGGTAAATATCAGAATTTTAAGTAAAGGGCACTCATGATGCTATGATGCTCTTGATTCAACTCTTAGACGTGTAATAACTTGGTGTAGATTGCTTTGTGTTCGTACAAATCAGTGAAATCATGTGGGAGAAGGTTATTTTGGAGCATGAGTGGGTTTTCAGCCAGAGACTGTGGGAGGCACACATGACGTCTGTCTGCTTTTTCCTCCTCATAACTAAAATTGTAGTATTTTTGACAGACTTAAACTCCCAGGGATGGAAGCAAATTAGAGTGGTTTCAAAACAACCAAGTCTGGCCTGAATTCTGCTACACAAATGCATAACAGATTACCATCAGGCAGGACATAAAGTTTTAAAAATCTACAAAAGATAGATGAATTTCTCTTACTTAACACCTCAAAATAAAAGCTTTTGAGAAAGCCAGCAAGTTCAGCATGAAACCTATACTATTTGAACACTTTAAGAAATAAAGGGGGGGAAAAATCCCAGAAACACAGTTTTTGGAACAGGTTTAGGATGAGCTGGAGGATTCTGACACGGTTAAAGGTTAATCTGTGGCATTCAGAGCAAAGACATTTAATCCATTTAAGCTGCAAAGGATGGAGAACGGAGGATACTCCCATGCATTCTGGGGTGATTTTCTTTCGGCTTTGGCCAAATCACTTGGAGCAAAGAGGTTTTGTTTTTTAAAAACAACAATACAAGCCGGGCTCGGTGGCTCAGCCTATAATCCCGCGCCTTTGGGAGGCTGAGGTGAGTGGATTGCCTGAGCCCGCGGGTTCGAGACCTGCCTGGGCAGCGAGACCTCATCTCTACAATAAATCAAAAAATCAGCCGGGTGTGGTAGCACATGCCTGTAATTCCGGCTACTCGGAAGGCTGAGGCGGAAGGATCACTGGAGCCCAGTAGACGAGGCTGCGGTGGCCGAGAGCGGCCACTGCACTCCAGTCTGGGCGACCGAGTGAGACTCCAACTCAAAAAAAAACCAAAACAAAACAAAACAAAAAACAATACAAATAAGAAGTAAAAAGAAAAAAGAAATAGTTCTGACATAATCAGAAGAAAATCCTAACAGGAAGTATTGCGACCTTTCTCTAATGAAGAAGGTGAAAACAGATGAAAGCTAAATCAGTTACACCTGGAACCCACAAAACACCTGAATTATGTCTCTGGGTTCTCATTTTTCTAGTTCACTACAATGAGATTCGAAAAGTTCTTATCGTGGTAGGCCCCAGAGTGATTTGACGTAGGTAAGGTGTGATATGAGAACGATAACAAATTGTAGCATTGGTCTTACTGGGTTTTAATCTGTATATTTTTGTATTTATACAGAGCAATGAGACATAACAAAAATGTGATGCTGATTATGTTAATAAATATTTATATACTTCAAGGAAATACACAGCTGACAAGGTGGCAGGTCGTTTTCCTTCCAGCTTTTTCTCTTTCATTGCCTAAGAAATATTTCCAGGTTGGAGTTGGCCTGTGCAGCTAGTAGGCACCCTCACCTGTCTAGGTGAACCAACCATAGAGTGTACAAGGAGACAAATGCTTGGGAGGCTGTTATTGTAAACCCAGATCTCAGTGCTATAGATTGCAAGTGTCAGACTGCTAGATTCTATCAACAAATTCCTAAGGAGATCAATGCAGAGAAGAAATGTCTTTTCTTTTTAAAAAGTCTTTCTACTTTTCAGATACTTATAAGTAAGGAACTTTCCAGAAGCAATGCAAGAAATAGTAAAAAAAAAAAAAAAAAAAAAAAAAAAAAGACAGCATCAAGGGTAAATACTTTTCTGAAAAATCAATTTGAAAAAAAAATTATTTTCCATTATTTTTGTCTCCTTTCACAGAGGGAGGATTTGAGAAAATGTCTGTGTTCTGGAAAGAAGTGAAGCAAACAGAAGCTCTGATTTTAAAGTACAGCTTCCCATCTGGAGGATAATGTTTGTCCAAAGATCCTCTCAATTTGCTAGTGATGATATTTCAGGGAAATTGACAGCTGAGGAGCCAAAAGACTTGGAGTCAAATAGTTACCTTCTCTGTCTCTTCTTCCCTTCCTCCATGCCTGGTGCCTTTTGGAGTGGAGGCTAAGTAGGAGGTAGGGGGAGAGAAGTACACAAGTCTCCAAGGAAGGACACAAGGGATCCAAAGGCAGTGATTATGTTAACCCTTGGATTGATAGGAAAATGTGTGGTTTTAAATCTCCTTGTTGTAGATGGAGAGAAAGCAGTAATTATATCAGTTTACTGATGAGACACTAAGACTCTGCAGGCAAGATGTTCATTAGGTTAGACACTGGCTCTGTGCCGCTCCTGGGAATGGTTTCCTTCTCAGACAGATTCCTGCTTTTCCAGGTGGAACTGCCATGGTCTGACCTAGGGAGCTACTCATTGGTCAGTCCTGCAAACCCCCTTCCTGTCGCCCTGAAAAGCTAGTTCCCTGGTTTTCTCCACCTGTACAGAGAACATCCCTGTGGCTTAACAGGGATGACTTGAGTATGAAGACATGGCCTTGTTATTCCTTAGCAGCAATCACCCCAGAATATTCCAAAGGGACTGAACTAGTGCTAACTGTGTCCATGACATTTTCACTACTGTTTCTATGCCAAATGGATTTTCAGCAAGGATAATCAAACGAAAGAGCTAGTATCGGCTAGGCCAGTCAGATCCACTTCCTACTGACCTATGACATATTGCCTTATAATTGACTATTGTATCCAGAAAATAATTACTCACAGTGTCATAACTCAGAGTAGTATTTCACACTGCACTTGTTCTGCACCTGGACATTTAAGTACATGTTCTATTGCTTTTGTTTGTTCTAAAATAATTGGACAAACTGATCACTGTTCCCTTTAGTCTGAGATCATTTACTTCCTACTTTTGAGTGTCAAATATTTCCTATTTTTACGAAGTGAAGTTTATGGTAGATGACTTTTTTGGTTTTATATTTACCTCAGGAAAAATAAAAAAGTTGATGACCATATATTAGTCCTCAAATTAAAAAAAAAGATCATAAAAGACGCTCACGTCATTAATGTATTCATCAATTATTTATTGAGTATCTACTTATAGGTAGATTTCCTAAGGCAGCACCACTCAGGAGAAATATAATGTTAGTGGGCCACAAATGTGAAACATGAGTATAATTTTACATTTCATGGTAGCCACATTAAAGAAATGGTTAAAAAAAAAAAGGTGCTTAATTTTAACATAGTACATATGTATAGTGTATATTTTATTTAGCACAGTGTAGTCACAGTATATTTAGCATACAAAAGACACTCATCACTGGAGATTCCAAGGGTATTAAGAGCTCTGTGACTGGAAAGGGGGACTAAGATTAAATACATGTCTTACTAAAAATTACAATATCGCAGGTGGCTTCATCTGACTCTTTGCCTTTGGGAATAGAGGGGTCCCTCTCCTCATCCTTAGTTCCTTCACTGGTCACTCCTCTTCAGTCTAGAGATTATAGTTGAAATTTATACTCATATTGTTGGACTACTTTCACTGGAATTGTGGTCATGATCTGCTTCTGGAGATTTAAGACATTGTGATTTCCTAAGTTCACTGGGGTTATATATTTTAGGTCACAGAATGTTTCACCTCATCTGCAACCTATAGATCATTAGCTATAATACTGACTCATCTATTGCCATCTGAGGCAAATAAATTAGCGTTTTTAAAAATTTCTTAATATGCTTTGAAGCTGTGAAAGCATGTTGCTAAAACATCTGTTTGGTTTATTTACTTCAGTTCAATAATCAGTCAGTTCAGCCAGAAACATGTTTGCTTGTATAAACTGAACATTCATTCAGGGGACTGCTGAAACTTTCCACATTTCAGTTGCTTAGTTTGGTGTTGCTGGAACACAATTGCCATCTCAACCACCTCCATAATAAATTGAAATAATCATAGTACTGCTCTCCCCAGGCTGTTGTGAGGATAATTCCTAAATATTGCTGTAAGGCTCATGGTACTTATGAAACTATTAGTCAAATGTTAAATAACACACATGGAATACTCTGTTTAAAGCTGCCCCAAGAATACAGATTGTGGTGCCTGTGTGCTTTGAATTGGTATTATTGTTCTTCTGTATACCACTGGCTAAAAACATCTTTCATTCAATAGGTTTCCTGGTTCATTCGCCTTTATTCTGAGCATGAACAGTTCCCGATCATAGTTTCACTCATGAAGTTTTGATAACACAGAAATGACAAATCAATATAAGCTTAGAATCACTCATGTGGTAGAGTGCAAAGATAACCCAGTTCTTTTTCCTCCTTGTTCTCACTTCTTTGCCAAGTGACTTTGCAATACAGTCATTTCTCACTACAAGAACCCTGCACTGCCTCTTGACTCTGGTTTCAGCCACGTGAGCTGCTTTGCCTAATGGGATGTCAACATACACAAAGCAAACAGAGGCTTGAAGTGGGCATGTATATTGGAGCTTGCTCCCTCTTGCAGCCCCATTATTGCCATAAACACCTAGGTTAGTTTACTGAAGGATGGCAGACAGGTAGAACATAGCCAAGTTGCCCCAGCTGAAGCTGTCCCCATACATGTGTAGATCCTAGTCAAGAGCAGAAGAACTACCCAGCAGAACCCAGCCCAAATTCCCAATTCTCAGACTCATGGGCTAAATATATGCTTATTGTTTTAAGTGACAAAGCTATAAGGAGGCATGTTAGGGAGTGTTATTATGGCACTTGATTACTACACTTCTTATATGATCAAATCTACCAGACACTTCTGCTATGACATTGACCAATCTGGTTTCCTACCTCATCTCCGCAGTATTAATAATACTCTGACTTTCTGGCACAATCTCACTGACTCATTGCCAAGATTTTTGTCCTGATTCAAGAATCTAAAGCTTTTCAACATTTTCTCTTCTCTTGACTGTATCTCTCTTTCTATACTCTTAGAAGTCAGACCCTGTCATTGCCATTAACCAAATATGGAAGCAAATGGTTCAGTTGTATAGCCCCTCAGTAAGTTTCCTGCCTCCCTTCACACTTTATAAATAGAGTTTATTATGACACAGCCAGCAGCAACAAAAGTATTTTATTACTCTGACAGACAGTTTGAAATAAATTTTTTTTTACATTCTCCAAGCCAGTGTGGGAGCTGGAGAAACACACAGTGGGTGGGAAGAAGCAGATTGGCAGGGACATTTTAAATATATTTTTACACAAAGGGATGCATCTATAGTTTTTACAGTACTTGACACTTGAGCCTGAGCTGCAATTGCTAATTTTCCCCAAAATCATTGTAATCATATATTCAGAAGAAGACTCCCTTCTTTCCACGAATGCACTTATTCATGAAAGTACACATACAGCGGGGCTCCATCTGCAAGACCTACTCATGCCTTTGCACGTTGTAGTATTCCCTTTTGCTTTCTTCCATCAAAACTCTAAAGTAACTCTGAAAGTATTTGGACTTAGTGAAGATTTTATGGGGAAGAAGAGTGAAGTCATATTGCCCATCACTTTCAAGAACTCCTCTTTGGTCTTTTCCGGTCTATATCCAGATTCCTCCCTACCTTTTTGTCCTATGGAGAAGGAGCTTTATAAGCAAACACTAAAATAAATACTAAAGCTCCAAAATTTATTATTACTTGAGCAACAGAATATTATGTAACATTTGGAGAAATATTATATCCCTACTTCTGCTTGAAACATGAGAGAACGTCACAGAGTTAGGGACTCGAGTTTCTGACACTACCTCACTGTCTTCTGAGTTTAGTTTTGCGGAGGAGCCCTGAACATTTGTCTAAGAAGCAGCACTCTGCAACAGGAGAGGATCTGAAGGGGATTCCAGAGATGAGAGGAACATCTTTCTGGAGCTTCCTGAACATTTGATGCCTTAGTGCACACCACTGGGGGGGTGAGGGGGAGGAAGATGGAGTGAACAAGGAAGAAAGCGGCAGTTACTCAGTTTCTAACAATATTTGTTTGCAAGGAAGCATGAGACACATCGAGAAATACATATGAGACTTGTTTAATGGAGGATCTGCTGCATTCAACAGGGTGAGAGCCAATGAAGTAAATTTTATCTGTGGTTCTAAAGAAAAATGGGAGTTCTATATAAATAAAGTCTCCATGGACTGGAAAGTCAACCCTTTCCAGCTTTTTTGGTTTTGATGGCATTACTTTTTGAAATCCTTCATTTGCCTTCATTTAATTGCAAATACTTGATATTATGCATAAAAGAACCAAGAGACAGTGTGGGCCATAAAATATTCACTCCAGCTTCTAATTCTGATTCTGGAGCCAAATAATAAAATGGAAATAAGGAGTAACTATTCCAAAATGAGTCATAAGATCCACAAAGGTCTGAAAAAATGATTTTTAGCACTCAAATTGTATTAGAATATACATAAGCTAATGAATCATATATCAGTGCTACTTTTTAGAGTACTAACAGATGGCACTTTCACTGGAGGGAAGTAAAATTTACTCATCCCTGTAGAAGTCCACATGAACGGACGCAGGGTAGGTGACATGGAGTCTATTGGCTCTCAGGGAGAGAGTTTCACACTTTTGTGTCCAGTGCTATGCCCATCCCTGTCTTTGCACAATGTAAACATCCAACTAGATAGAAATAAGATGTAGAGGTGGGTTGTAGCAAATAAAATGTCTTCTTCGAAAAGCAGAAACTGGAAAAGCAAAGCAACTGCACTAAAAACACTTTTCCCTTCAAGAACACGAAATGATACATTTAGTTACATTGAACTCATTTACATAGGAAAGGTTTGGCTATTATTGAAAGTGAAAGGAAGAGGAGGGAAACTGAGCTAGATCCTCATGGCCTAGAGGCAATGGGTATTGACTTGGTTCAGTCTATGTAGGGCTCAACACAACCTTGCTATCAGACACTCTAGATGCTGTGCCCACCTCTCCTTGATCCCCTTTACCATTTTTTACCCCTCCCTTGGTTTCTGTTTGAATTTGCTTTTAATGGCCTTTATGTTGACTCTCTTTGGAGGCCTGTCATTGGCCTACTAGAGTCATTTTGCCCACATGAGCAGAGTTTGAAATACCCTTGGGATGACCCTTAGCAAACACTGATGAATATGGAAATATGATGGTCCAGCTCCTTTGCCTCCAGTCAGATCAAACTTGGAGATGCTCTAGAGTTCACTTGCATGATGAGGCTGAGAATGGGATCCTGCCTGAAATTGCGTCCTTGCTAGATATCTTCCCTTCTCCTATCTTTCTTCTCCACTTCCTCATTGGTTTCTCCTGGGGGCACTTCTTGAATAAATTCCTGAAAATTCTTGTTTAAGCCGGGCTCAGTGGCTCAGCCTGTAATCCCAGCATTTTGGGAGGCTGAGGTGAGTGGATTGCCTGAGCCCGCGGGTTCGAGACCTGCCTGGGCAACTTGACGAGACCTCATCTCTACAATAAGTCAAAAATTAGCCAGGTGGGGTAGCGCGTGCCTGTAGTTCCAGCTACTTGGAAGGCTGAGGCAGAAGGATCGCCGGAGCCCAGCAGGTAGAGGCTGCAGTGGCCGAGAGCGGCCACTGCATTCCAGTCTGGGTGACAGAGTGAGACTCCAATTTAAAAAAAAAGAAAAAAGAAAATTCTTGTTTAGAATCAGCTTCTAAGTACGTGATCTAGATAATCTCCAGTGGATAGTCATGTTTATCCACATCTTAAGTTAGGCTTCTCTGCTCAGCCTGGGTGACCAGTGTCAGAATCTAAACTCTCTTATAGGTAGTGCCCAAAAACATACATTTAAGGGAACTGATGAATAGCCTCTTTTGATAGACAGGAGAATATTACCTCTTCTCAGTCAACAGAAGGTCATATCTTTCCTATTGAAACCTACTTCAGTTGGAGATATGTCAGAAAAGAAAGCTGAGTCTGTGAAAAAGGTACTGTCATTAACTTACTCAATGTTTCTTGATGTATTGGTTACCATTCATTATGAGTAGAGGACATTTGTCCTGAGAATTTGCACAGACACATGAAGAAACTTGAGTACTCCTGGTCTAGAGCTCAGAGTCACAGTTGTTGATATTAGGAGAAAATTTCATCTTCCCTTTCCTCTTTCCTCCCTCTCCTCCCTCCGTCCCTCCCTCCTCCCTTTCTTCCTTCCTCTTTTCTCCTTTCTTTCTAAATAACAAAAACACTCAGACTACAATCTCTTCCTCTTACCATCACCAGTGGCAGATGGCAGTTACAGTGAAGCAACATCAAGAGCTGGTATGACCCTCAGGAGAGAATAAACACCTTTTTCTCATGGCTTCTAGTGCACTACACATTCAAAGAAACTTCTTTAGCAACAAATTATTGAAATGATCCTTGAAAGTATAGTCTTCCTCTTACATTTCTTAATGGAAGTTTTTAGGTAGACTAGCCCTAGTCAAATTTATGTTATGTGAGAATGTAAATAGAGGTCGCATGAGGAAACCAGTTTTTTGTTTTTAATCTGCAGAACTTTTCAGAACCTTTACTTTGATAATGTGTGTTGTAAATCTCTCAGTACAATCATTTCCAAACCTAGTGGTTATAAAACCTTGATTTTCCAGATCATCTTTTTTTGCTGTAGGAAATTTTGTGGATTAATAAAATTTTTCTTCTCTGTTCACAATCTGTACTTCATTATTTTATCTCTTTTTTTTGATTCTTTATCTGCAACATTTTGTATGAAAATGAAAATGAGAAGTATAGGCACTGTTAGTCCTATGCATCTATTGCAAACTTAGATATCCTTTCTATAGAAACTCAGAATGTGTTTCTTAGGAGGGATAACATTGATTACAGTCTAAATTGGCCTTTTGCTTTATTAATCCATGTGTGTCTGTTTTTGTCTCCAACTAGATTAGAAGACCATGGAGAACAGAGTATAAGTCAATATGTTTGGAATGAAATTAAACACTGATATTTATATTCAATTAATACAATTAATATCATTGCCCCAAAACTTGCCAAGAATTCCCACTGAGAGGAAAATTTTATAGTAATTTTGAGAACTAGTCTTAAAATATAAGGCCCTTGGCATTTGTTGTTTCCTGTCTCTGGAAGAATCCTTCTAGAAGGTGCTTATCATCATTTAGTATGTATGTATATTGACGTGTGTGTGTGTGTGTGTGTGTGTGTGTGTGTGTGTGTGTGTAGGCACGCCTTGTCTCATTGTGCTTCACTTTATTGCACTTTGTAGATATTGAATTTTTTACAAATTAAAGGTTTGTGGCAACTCTGCACTGAGCAAGTCCATTGGCACCATTTTCCCAACAAGCATGTGCTCACTTCATGGTCTCTGTCAGCACTTTGGTAATTCGCTCAACATTTCAAACTTTTTCATTATTATATCTGTTATGGTGATCTGTGATTGGTGATCTTTGATGTTACTATTTTAATTATTTGGGGGAGGCACCATAAACTTAATCAAATCAATACATGTTGCATGTGTTCTGACAGCTCTACTGACCAGCCGTTCCCCATCTCTCTCTCTCTCTCTCTCTTCTGGAGCCTCCCTATTCCCTGAGCACAACAATATTGATACAAAGCCAATTAATAACCCTATAATGGCCTCTAAGTGTTCCAGTGAAAGGAGTCACACATCTCTCACTAAATCAAAGCTGGAAATGATGGGGCTTGGTGAAGAAGGCATGTTGAAAACCCAGGTAAGTTGAAAGGTAGGACTCTTGCATCAAGTAGTTAGCCACATTGTAGATGTAAAGGAGAGCTTCTTGAAGGAAATTGGAAGAGCTACTCCAGTGAACACATGGATGATAAGAAAATGAAACAGTCTAATTGCTGATATGAAGAAAGTATGCGTGGTCTGGATAGAAGATCAAAACAGTCACAACATTTCCTTAAGTCAAAGTCTAATCCAGAACAAGACCCTAAGTCTCTTCAATTCTATGAAAGTTAAGAGAGGTTAGGAAACTACAGAAGAAAAGTTTGAAGCTGGCAGAGTTTGGTTCATGAGGTTTAGGGAAAGAAGCCAATCTCATAACTTAAAGGTCCAAGGTGAAGCAGCAAGTGCTGGTGTAGAAGCTACAGCAAGTTATCCAGATTCAGTTAAGATCATTTATGAAGGTGGCTACACCAAACAACATATTTTCAATGTAAATAAAACTGTCTCCTATTGGAAGAACCTGAATCTAGGACTTTCATAGCTAGAGAGGAAAAGTCAGTGCCTGGCTTCTATACTCCAAAGGACAGGCTGAGTCTTTGCTAGGAGACAATGCAGCTGGTGATTTTAAGTGGAAGTTAATGCTCATTTACCATTCCAAAATCCTAGGAACCCTAAGAATGATGCTAAAGTTACTCTGCCTGTGCTCTATAAAAGAATGACAGCACATTTGCTTACAGCATGGTTTACTAAATATTTTAAGCCCATTGTTAGAACTATTCCACAGAAAACAAAACAAAACAAAATAAAAAATCCAGTTCTTTAAAAATAGTACTGCTCATTGATGGTGTACCTGGTCATCCAAGAGCTCTGATAGAAATGTACAAGGAGCTGAATGTTGTTTTCATGCCTGCTAATACAACATCCATTCTGCAGCCCATGGATTAAGGAGCAATTTTGACTTTCAGGCTTATTAAGAAAAATATTTTATAAGGCTATAGCCGCAGTAGACAATGATTTTTCTGATGGATCTGGGCAAAGTAAATTGAAAGCTGTTTGGAAAAGATTCGCCATTCTGTGGCCAGGCGTAGTGGCTTACACCTGTAGTCCCAGCACTTTGGGAGGCTGAGATGAGAGGATTGCCTGATCCCATGGGTTCAAGACCAGTCTGAGCAACTTAGTGAGACTTCATCTCTACAAAAAATCAAGAAAAATTAGCTGGACATGGTGACACAGGCCTATAGTTCCAGCTAATTGGAAGGTTGAGGTGGAAGGAACACTGGAGCCCAGCATGTTGAGGCTGAACATTCCACCGCACTCCAGCCTGGGCAACAGAGTGAGACTGTGACTCAAAAAGAAAAAAAAAAGATTCACCATTCTAGATGAAATTAATAGAATTAATTATTCATGAGAGGAGATCAGAATATCAACATTCATAGGAGTTTGGAAGAAGTTGATGTCAACCCTTGTGAATTATTTTGAGGGGTTCAAGACTTCAGTGGAAAAGGTCACTCCAGATGTGGTGAAAATAGTAAAGGAACTAGAATTAGAAATGGAGCCTGAAGGTACAACTGAATTGCCACAATTTCATGATAAAACTTAATAGATAAGGACTTGCTCCTTATGTATGAGCAAAGAAAATAGTTTCTTAAGGTAGAATCTACTTCTGGTGAAGCTACTGTGAACATTGTTAAAATGCCAAAAGGACTGAGAATATTATATTATATTAGTTCAGTTTATAAAGCAGCAGCAGAGTTTAAGAAGACAGTCTGTTTTAAAGAAGGTCTACTATGAGTAAAATGCTATCAAACAGCATTGCATGCTACTGAGAAAACTTTCAGGAAAGGAAGAGTCTATAAGTGTGATAAATTTTATTGTTGTCTTACTTTCAAATATTGCCTCAACCACATCACCTTTCAGCAACCACAACCCTGATCAATCAGCAACCATCAACATAGAGGCAAGACCTTTCACAAACAAAGAGAATGTGACTTGCTGAAGGTTTAGATCATTGTTAGCATTTTTTAGAAACAACGTATTTTTAATTACGGTATATACATTTTTAAAGACAATGCTATTGCACATGTATTAAACTATAGTATAGCATAGACAACTTTTATATACACTAAGAAATACAATTCATGTGACTCACTTTATTGCCACCTTTGTTTTATTGCAGTGGTATGGAGCAAAATCAGCAGTATTGCCTAGGTATGCCTGTGTACTATATTTGAATTATTTTTTCTTTCTAGAATATAGGTTTCAAAGATCAAATACTTCATTTTGCTTGCTTTTATCATCAATACTAGGCACATGTCAGATGCTTGGTATGTTGACTATGGCAAGAAGGAAGGAAGGAAGGAGGGAGGAGTGGAGGGGGAAAGGAATCTGATGTGTGCCCATATTTTTCTGCTTTTCTCCAGGATGTGACGGCTGTCTTACCCTCATATATTCAAAATACAAGGTCATCTCATTAAACAGTGACATAAGTGGACTTCAGGAACTGGAGTGGTTTGGGAGTTAGATAATTCTAATAGAAGAATAGTGTTAAAGAGTTACTTGAGAGTTGAAAGCTGTGGTAGACATCTATTTGAGCTACTTCTGTTGAAACATATATAATAGTAGAGAGTATAATTGATACTAAATCTATTCAGCACAGAAACAACCAGGCCACTAAGAGATGAATTCGTTTCCAGTTTGGGGAACCAAAGGACTGGGACATGGGATAGAATACAGAACCATGGTCGTGGAGGGGAGATGCTATTATCAGGAAGAAGTTTCAAAGTGATTCTGGCATGTACAACACTACGATTTCCAAAAATACCCAGAAAATCAGGTAAACGAAGAGATTCCAGTTCTTCATTTCTATAGGAACATATTTCTTACTTTTCATTGAAAGTCAATAAGAAGGAAAAAAGAAATCTCTTCACCAGAATTGACTGTAGAGTCAACTACTTCTAGAATGTGAAAACTGCTTATGATGAGCAATGCTGTATCATCAGAAGGTTTCTCCCTCAATGATAGATAAATATCAGAACTTGGTTCTAAATAGTTCCAACATTCAAATAGTCTTTTCCAATGATTCTCTTTTTTTGGTGAGACCACTAATATTCCACTCTATCAGGTTAGAATGTTGGAGTCTTCCTTTCTTTATTACTGTACTCAACCAACAATAAAATCCTCATTCTTTCCTGCTCAACGTGCCTCTTCTTTCTTTTCCAGTGACATGCTGTCCAGTCAAGGGCAGGTCCCTATCCCTTGCCATCTGAATGACTCCAATAACCTGCTAGCTGGCTTCAGGCTAAGTGAGTACTGAATGTAACCCCAAATTGCTTTGGGGAACTCTTGGGTGATGGAGAGAAAATTATAGAGAAGCAGAGGGCTCCAGTTATAAGTAATATCAACACAAAATAGTTGTTTGCAATGCAACTTAATCAGGAGACCCATTGTTTATCCCAAGGAAAAGGGTGCACAGTGAGGAAGAATTCAACACAGAAATGATTACAGCTAATTTTGTGTATAGGCAGAAACATGAGATCACCACAAAAGAGATTTTTTGGTTGTTCTATTATATATTTATGGAAATATTGAAGAAAGGCTGTATGGTAGATTGCACTATTTGTTTGCAATTTTGTCTCTCACTCGCCTTGGTATGGCTTCCTTGTGAGAGGAGTTTAATTCCAATCCTTCTGACTTGGGGTTTGACCATGTGACTTACGGTAACCTTAGAACTATAGTTGCCAGGGTGTGACAACTCTGAACAGAAGCTTCAAGAGTCAGGCCACATTTCAGCCTGCCTCCAAGTGCACTATGAGAAGGGGATATCCCACACAGCCATGGCTCATTTAACCAGGGTCCAGAAGACACAAAGCTTAGAGTCCAGCCCAGCGTGTTGACCTACAGCAAATCCAAGAACCCATACACAAATAAGTATTTCAGGTCACTGTATTGAGGGCACGTTCGTAATGTAAAATTGTGGCAGCATGACTTAATACAGGTTGAAAGGGACCTCATATTGTTTTGTGTATGGAATCCAACCAAGGTGGCTTCACCCTTGAGGAAAGGGATCTTTTCAGCCACCTGTTTCTATTTCCTAGGCCCCTGTTCTGACTCTGCCATTTGCTGTTTGTTCTTCTAATAGTATGTACCATGAGTAACACACAAAATGATCAGAATTGGACCAAAGAGTTGGACTGTGAATAAAATAGATAAATCCTGGCAGAAGAGAAATTGTGTGATAGCTTAGGATGTTGATCACATTTTAAAAATGGGTTAGACAAGCAATAAATTCAAACCATCCAACTGACAATGAGTGTTACTGGAATAAATAATCAACATAAACTAAAGTTGACATGGGTGGCGACTTCACATGATAACATTTGTGGCAGAAGAAAAACTAAAAAAATGTTTAGAAGTGTTGACAACTGCAATGATTGAGAAAAATTAGACTTGATAGGGGTAACCAGCAGAAACTAAAGCAATGACTTAGTAAAAATGACCAAAGAATTAAATCTTCTCGAGAAAATGTTAAAGTGCCAAAGATAGCCCTGGGAAAATTGGACTTGGTATAAATATAATCCACCAAAAAGTACTCTTGCTAGCAGAAGCTGTGGTTTGAAGAACTTGACTACTCTGGTGCATTCTGCAGGGTTCCTTCCATGGATTCCACATTCCCCTGGGTCAACTGGTGTGTACTGTGGACCTATCCCCACACCTCCAGCCTGAATGTCTCCTGGGAGAAAGTTCCCTGAGGTGGCCAAAGGGCAAGTGAGGTAATGGAACAACACTTTTGTCTCTTGCAGGTGCAGCACTCACTAGTAGCCTGGCTGCCCGTGTCCTCTTGGCAAACATGTGGATCTCATATCAAGATGGGGTTCGTGGATCCAGTCCAAAGGGCCATTCTCCCTCTTCCAGAAAGTCTTCATTTCATGAGACCACACTACAGTGTCTTGAAAGCAAAGCCCCAGTGCTCTTTTTAAGTCCAGTTCTGTCTACCTTATCATTAGTGGAATTCTGGCGTTTTATTGACAGTCAGCAAGTTAGAGGTAACCTCCTGAAAACCTGTCATCGTTTTACACCAGAGCTTCCTGAAACAATAGAATTAAGCTTTGTAAGGCACTGTTGCATTGCCTGGTGTTTGTGTAAACATGCGCATACGTGAGCATGTGGATGTGTATTTATATATGCGCATATGTGTATGAATGTGAGCTTGAGGGGTTGTGAGTGTGTATATATGTACATGTGTGCACGTTTGAGTATGTGTGTATGTTGAATTGTGATTTTAACATTTGCCTGTGAACATGTATAGGAGTATGTATATTTGTGTGTATTTGTGTTGTGAGTGTGTGTGTGTGTGTGTGTATGCATAGTGTGTGTGTTTATGCACGCTATTAGAACTTTTCCAATTAGAATACAGAGTACTTATTTGGTCATTAAAATCATTTATTTTATTCACCTTCTGGGGGCATTCAGCACTTTTATTTGAATCATACCCCACTGCTTTCTTCAAAAGGAATCTATACTTTTTTCTCTGTTGGATTTTAAAAAATATTTTTAATATCTTTGAAATATCTAAAGAATTTGTTTCCCTTCTAAATATTTCTGCCACTTTTGACAATTTTCTTTCATAATTATTTCATGTGCTATAAATATTACTGGCCCATTTTCCTTTTGGGAGATTAAAGCTGATTAAATTATAGGAACTTGGGAGATAATTTATTTATTTAATAAATATGAATTAAGCAACCACCACGTGAGGTGTACTGTTGTAAGCACTATAAATACAGCAGTAAATAATAGTTACCTTTCTGAGACTTGCATTCTAAGAGTATTCTAAGCAAAGAGAACAGCATGTACAAAAGACAGTAGAATTTTGAGAGGTAGACAATGGTCTACCCAGTAAAGGCCTGGTTACCAGGCTAAGGGATTGTGATGCATGCCGCTTTGCTCCATCCTATTGGCTACACAAGTCACAGGTACAGACCAGATGTTAAAGTATGGAACACAGAAAGGCAGGAATACCAGGAGGCGCAGTTCATTGTGGGCACCAGTGTGACGTTTGCTCATACTATGCACCAGGCAAGTATCATACTGAATTCTGAGGTATCCCTTTCCTTAAGGAGACTACAAGAAGTTGAGGGATGGAGAGGGGAAGTTCCAATCTTGTACTTGGAACTAAATGAAGATGTCTGACGAACAGTAAAATGTATGCTAGAGAAGCATGGAAAAGTCAGTACTGACAGAAGGGGGCCACTGGTCCACAAGTAACTTAAAAAAAATAGATTCAGGGGGTACACATGCATATTCATTACAGAATTTATTGTATAGCGGTGAGGATTGGGTCTCAGGTGGCCCATTCCCCAGATAATGAACATTGTGCTTCATAGGTAGTTTCTGAACCCTAACCTCCCTCCCCTCTTACCCATTATAGGTGTCCCCAGAGTCTATTAAGTCCATCTTTGTGACTGTTTAGTTCCTACATATGAGTGAGGGCATTTGGTGAAAACCAAACATGTGGTATTTGGTTTTCTGTTTCTGAGTCAGTTCACTTAAGATGATGATCTCCAACTCAATCCATGTTGTTGCAAAAGATATAGTTTCATTTTTTTTTAATGATGGCATAGTATTCCATGGTGTATATATACCACATTTTCACTATCCACTGATTGTTGATGGGCATTTAGGTTGATTTCACATCTTTGCAATTGTGAATTGTGCTGCAATGAACATGCGGGTGCAGGTGTCTTTTTTTATATAAAGACCTCTGCTCCTTAGGCTGGATACCTAGTAGTGGGATTGCTGGATCAAATGTTAGATCTACTTTTAGTTCTTTGAATAATCTCCATGCCATTTTCCATAGAGGTTGTATTAATTTACACTCCCACCAACAACGTATAAGTGTTCCCTTTTCTTCACATCTGAACCAACGTCTATTGTTTCTTGATTTTTATTTTTTTAATTAATTTATTTTTATTTATTTATTTATTTATTTTTATTTTTTATTTTTTGAGTTGGAGTCTCACTCTGTCACCCAGACTGGAGTGCAGTGGCTGCTCCGGGCCACCGCAGCCTCGACCTGCTGGGCTCCGGTGATCCTTCGGCCTCAGCCTTTCAAGTAGCTGGTACTACAGGCGCGCGCTACCACAGCTGGCTAATTTTTGATTTATTGTAGAGATGAGGTCTTGCCAAGTTGCCCACGTGGGTCTCGAACCCGCGGGTCCAGGCAATCCACTCAAAAATGATGCTCATTTTGACTGGTGTAAGGTGTCTGGTCTCTTGTTATGGTTTTGATTTGCATTTCCCTGATGATTAGTGATGTTGAGCATTTTTTTCATGTTTGTTGGCTATTTGCATATTTTCTTTTCAGTGACACCTGTTCATTTTGTTTGCCAACATTTTTTTTTTTTCGAGTTGGAGTCTCACTCTGTTGCCCAGACTGGAGTGCAGTGGCCGCTCCCTGCCACCGCAGCCTCTACCCGCTGGGCTCCGGCAATCCTCCCGCCTCAGCCTTCCATGTAGCTGTAATTACAGGCACGCGCTACCACGCCGACTAGTTTTTGATTTTATTGTAGAGATGAGGTCTCGCCTGCCCAGGTGGATCTCGAACCCGCGGGCTCAGGCAATGCACTCACCTCAGCCTCCCAAAGGTGCGGGATTACAGGCTGAACCACCCAGCCCGGCTGTTTGCCAACTTTTTAATGAGGCTATTTGCTCTTTACTTACTGATTTGTTTGCATTCTGGATATTAGTCCTTAGATGTATAGTTTGCTAGTTTCTTTTCCCATTCTATAGGTTGCTTATTTGCTCTGTTGATTCTTTCTTTTATTGTGCAGGAGTTTTTTAGTTTAATTAAGTTCCACTTATTTATTTTTGTTTTAGTTGCATTTTCTTTTAAGGTTTTAGCCATAAATTCTTTCCCTAGTAGCTTTTTTCCCCTTGATTTTCTTTATAGGACTTTTGTGGTTTCATGTTTGACACTGAAGTCTTTAATCCATCTTGAATTAATTTTTTATATGGGGAGAGATAGGGATCACGTTTCATTTTTCTGCAGGTAGCTATCCAATTTCCAGCATTATTTGTTGAATAGGGTGGCCTTACCCCAGTGTATGTTTTTGTCTGCTTTGTTAAAGATCAGTTGGCTGTAGGTATTTGGGTTTATTTCTGAATTCTCTATTCTGTTCCACTGGTCCATGTGTCTGCTCTTGTACCAGTGCCATGCTGTTTTGGTTACTACAGGCTTGTAGTATAATTTGAAGTCAGCCTTATTCTTTTTGCCTAGAATTGCTTTGACTATTCTGGCTCTTTTTTGGTTCTATGTAAATTTTAGGGCTGTTTATTTCTAATTCTGTGAAAAATGACATTGGTCATTTGATATGGATTGCATTGAATCTGTAGATTACTTTGGGTAATACAGTCATTTTAATAATATTTATTCTTTCAATTCATGAGTATGGACTGTTTATCCATTTATTTGTGTCCTCTGCAATTTCTTTCATCAGAGTTTTGTAGTTCTTCTTGTAGAGATCTTCCCCCTTGGTTAAATATATTCCTAGGTATTTTAGCTTTTTGGCTGCTGTTGCAAATGGAACTGAGTTATTGATTTGATTCTCAGTTTGCTATTGGTGTATAGCAGTGATACTGATTTGGGTGTGTGTTGATTGTGAATCTTTAAACTTTATCGAATTCATTTATCAAGTCTAGGAGTCTTTTGGCGGAGTCTTTTGATTTTTCTGTGTATAAGGTCATACTGCTGGCATACAGAGATAGTTTGATTTCTTCTTTTCCAATTTGGATACTTTTATTTCTTTTTCTTGCCTGATTGCTCTGGCTAGGGCTTGCAGTATTATGTTGAATAGTATTGGTGAAATTGGACACCTTATTACAGTCCTGAGGGAAAATGTGTTCAACTTTTCTCCATTCAGGATGACATAGGCTGTGGGTTTATCATATATAGCTTTTATTATTTTGAGGAATGTTTTTTCTGTGACTATTTTGCTGAGGTTTTTTTTTTTTTACTCAAGAAAGAATGCTGGATTTTATCAACAGCCTTTTCTGCATCTATTGAAATGATCATATGATTTTTGTTTTTAACTCTGTTTTTGAAGTAGATTGTGTTATTGACTTGTGCATGTTGAACCACCCTTGCATCCCTGGAATAAAACCCACTTGGTCATAGTGTATAATTTTTTTAGTTTGCTTGGTTTGCTAATAGTTCGTGGAGGATTTTTGTATCTATGTTCATAAGAGATTTTGATCTGTACTTTTCTCTTTTGGTTGTGTCTTTTCTTGACTTTGGTATCAGAGTGATATTGGACTTGTAGAATGAGTTAGGGAGGATTCCCTCCTCTTCAATTGTGTGGACTTGCTCCAGTAAAATTGGCACCAGTTCTTCTTTGAAGATCTTGTAGAATTCAGCTGTGAGTGCATCAGGTTCTGGATCTATTTATTTATATTTATTTATTTGGGTTGGGAGACTTCTAATTACTATTTCAGTCTTGCTATTCATTATTGGTCTGTTCAGGATTTCTATTTCTATTTCTATTATTGGTCTGTTCAGAATTTATCCATTTCCTTTGAATTGTCTAGTTTGTTTGCATAGAGGTGTTCATAGTTGTCTCAGATGATCTTTTGAATTTCCATTGGATCAGTTGTAATGTCTCCTTTTTCATTTCTGACTGAGCTAATTTGAGTCTTTTCTTTTCATTTCTTAATTAATCTAACTAGTGGTCTATCAATTTTGTTTATCTTTTCAAAGAACCAACTTTTTGTTTCATTAATCCTTTGTATTGTTTTTCTTATTTCAATTTCATTTTGTTCTGATCTGATCTTTGTTAGTTTTTTCTTCTGGTAGACTTGGGTTCGGTTTATTTGTGTTTTTCTAGTTCCTTGAGGTGTGATGTCAGATTGTTGATATGTGATCTTTCAGTCTTATTAATATAGGCCTTAAGCATTATAAATTTTCCTCTGAATGCAGTGTTGGCTGTGTCCCAGAGGTTTTGATAACTTGTTTCATTGTTATTCAAGGAATTTTTAAATTTCCATCTTGATTTCATTGTTGACCGAAGGTTCACTAAGGAGCAAGTTGTTTAACTTCCATGTCTTTGTTTGGTTTCATGAGTTTTTCTTGATGCTAATTCCTAGTTTTATTCCACCATGGTGTGAGATGGTACTTGATATGATTTTGACTTTTTTGAATTTAGTAAGACTTGATTTGTAGCTTATCATATGGTCTATCTTGGAGAATGTTCCGTGCACTGACAAGAAAAATGTGTATTCAGTAGTTTGGGGATGAAATGTGCTATAGATGTCTGTTAGTTCCATTTCCTTTAGAGTCTTTTTTAACTCCAATGTTTCTTTGTTGACTTTCTGTCTTGGTGATGTCTGTTGTTGTCAGTGGAGTGTTGAAGTCTCCTACTGTTATTGGATTGCTATCTCTTTTTTAATTTTTTTAAATTTTGGGGCTTCCTGTAGAATTTGTTTTATAAAATTTGGGGGCTCTGGTGTTAAGCACATGAATGCTTAATATTGTTATGTCTTCTCAATGGATTGATCTCTTTATCTTTAAATAATAGCCATCTTTGTTCTTTTTTTTGTTAATTTAAAGTCTGTTTGATATGAGCATGGTTAATCCTGCCTATCTTTGGTTTCTATTTGCATGAAATATTTTTCCCTACTTCTTTATCTTGAGTCTATAGGAGTCTTTGTGAGTTAAATGGGTTTCTTAATGGCAGCGGATAATTGGGCTGTGTGTTTATTTAATCCATTCTGCCAGTTTATATCTTTTTAGTGGGGACACTGAGACAATTTACAGTGATAGTTTATAATGATATGTAAGGTACTATTCTATTCATAGTGGTTGCTATCTTGTTGATTTGTTTATTTATTTTCTTTACTGTGTTGATGTTCCATAAAGCCTGTGAACTTTATGATTTCCAGCATTTTCCTACTGGTGCATTTAGAACTCCTTTGACTATTTCCTATAGAACCAGTCTAGTGGTGACAAATTCCCTCAGTGTTGACTTGTCTGTGAAGGACTTCATTTCTACTTCATTTATGAAACTTAGTTTTGTGGAATACAAAATCCTTGGCTGACAGTATTCTATTTAAGAAATGTGAAGATGGGGCCTCAATCTCTTCTGACTTGTAGGGTTTCTTCTGAGAAGTTTGCTGTTATTCTGATAGATTTACATTTGTTAAGTTACTTGTTGCTTTTGTCTCACTACTCTTAAAATTCTTTCCTTCACATTAACTTTACATAGCTGAATGATTATATTATATGGGGGTGAGATTTTGCAATGAGCTTTCTGGGGGTTCTTTAGGCTTCTTGTAGCTGTATGTTTAGATTTCTGGCAAAACCAGGGAAGTTTTCCTCCTTTATTCCTTCAAATAGGTTTTCCAAACCTGTTGCTTTCTCTTCTTCCTCAGGAACTCCTATGATTCTTAGGTTTGGGCATTTTACATGATCCCACAATTCTTGAAGACTTTGTTCTGTTATCTTCCTTCTTTTTTCTTTATTGTTGACTTACTGGGTTAATTACAGAGCCTTGCCTTCAAATTCTGAGATTCTTTCTTCCGCTTGTTCTAGTCTACTGTTAAAACTTTCCACTGTATTTTATACTTCCCTAAATGCTTCCTTCATTTCCAGAATTTCAACTTTTTTTCCTTCTCTCTCTCTCTGTATCCCTTTGAAGAATTTTTAATTCATGCATGTCTTGAATAGGTTTTTTAATTTCCCTATGTTGGTTTTCAATTTTCTCCTGAATTTCATCGACCAATTTTATCATCCACCATTTGACTTCTATGTGTGGAATTTCAAAAATTTCATTTTGGTTAAGGTTTGTTGCTGAAGAGATGGTGTGACCTTTTATGGGTGTTGAAGAACTCTGTTTTTTTTTTATATTTGTCAGAATCATATTTCTGTTTTCTTCTCATTGGGTAGATGATTTATTCTTATTTGAGGTTGGCAGACAGGGGTCTCCTTTGGTAATATATAACCTTGGTGTGGTGAGTTTCTCAATTGCCAGACATGACAATCCTATGCTATGTACCTGCACAGGCTCACAGCATACTGAGTGACTAGAGTGACTTGGAAAGTCTTGTTAGCTGGTATTTGGGATACCAAACTTCCCCAAAGTTGAGGTATTACATCCAATATGGTAGGTTGTACTGCTGACCTCTTGCCAGGAGTGGCACTTGTGGGAAAAAAACAGCTACAATGGTGGCTGTAGGAAGGTTTTCTCTTTGATGAGTGCTGCGCCAAGGAGGTGTACAGCCAGTCTAGATTGAGGGCAGGGATCTTAGGATTTTCCAAGTTTCCTGTCTGTTTTGAGCCTTTGGGGGAGTGCAGTGGAAAGATCTGAAGCACCCCTGAAGTTATACTCTTAGCTGCCTCAGTGGGGATTAGGAGGAAGTTCCAGGCCACTGGGGATAACACTGTTGTGCAGAGCAGGCCCAGAAGACTTCACAAAGGGAGTGAGAGGTTGCTATGGAAATGCATCCCACCCAGCTCTCACCTTGGCCTCAGGTGATCTGCAATCTGAATGTCAAGGTGCAGCTGGCCTCAGGGAGTCTTAGGCAGCCTACCCAGCCAGCAAACATCTGCATCTGGGGAGTTTGCCCTTGGGGCCCATTCCTTCCCAAACTGGCTGGAAAGCAGCTACTCCACCCTGCAAGGACTGAGTTTCTGAAATATGGTGTGTGGCACTGCTCAAGGCATTTTTCCTGTACCACTTCATGACAGAGCATGGCTGTGGGGAAGGTAGTTTCCCTTGAAGAGCTGGGTTTCCACAAGGTCCAGGGATCCCTGCAAGTTTGTGGCAAAAGCACAGAACACCCAAATTCCCATCACTCATTTTCATCACTGGGTCAGAGGCTATGACAGACCATGATGGCGCAGGCAGGAGTCCAGCCAGTTCCATCCCACATCAGTGGATTGCTTTTTCTTCTTCACTCTAAGTGGTTTTTATCACTCCTTTGGAGACTCGTGACGTGTGCTGCTGTATCTGTTTCTCTCTGGGTGCTGAGGAAACCCTTACTATCTTGGTTTACTCAGAAACTCACAAGCTGCTTCATGTTGGCTATCTTAAACCTCTTCCCTCCAAAGTAACTTCTGAAGTCACACATTGACTGTGGTTGTTCAAGGAATGAGAAGACAGTCAAAGCCTAAGAAACAAAGCATTTATGGAACAGACTATTCCACAAAGAGAAGTAGAGTTGTAGGATTTAAAAAAAAAAAACCAAGGAGAATAAATCCATAAATTTTAGGTTTTTGAAATTGAAAAATAAAAATTATATGTATTTATTGTATACAGTACAATGCTCTGGAATAAACATACATTATGGAATGGATAAATTGAGGTATGTATGTGTCACCTCATCTTATTATTATTATTATTATTTGCAGTGAGAACACTTAAAATCTATTCTCTCAGAAACGTTAACAACACAATACACAATAAAATACAAAATAAAAAATTGTGTATTTATTTTTACATGTTTAAGCTTCAGTCATCTACAAAGTATTTTCTGTTTGATGCAATACATCTATTAAGTTGCTTTTCATTTTTTGTTTCACCTCTTCCACACTGGCAAAATTTTTCCCTTTGAGCACTTTTTCCATTTGGGAAACAAAAAAAAGGTTTCTTGGGGTGAGATCAGGTGAATAGGAAGGGTTGGGCCTAGGGATCATGCTGGTTTTGGTTTAAAACTGCTGAAAACTCAGTGTGGTGTGGGCTGGTGCATTCATAAATCACCCATCATTATATGGCAAATGCATTGAAAGAATCTGAGGGACCCAAGAAACCAAGAAACTTAAAAAGCCATACTTGCTGTAAAAGAAGTGTTCACTATATTTTATATATCCCTACTTCACGTTCACTATATTTTATATATCCCTACTTCACGTTCACTATATTTTATATATCCCTACCCCACGTTCACGATATATTTTGTGTATTCCTACCTCACGTTCATTGTATTTTATGAATTCTTAGTACTTTAAATCCTACCTCAGACCCCGTAGAATTAGGCACATGTCAGGTGCCGGGTAGTGACTGATTGTGTAGTTATACAATGTCTTAAGTAGTGTTTGTATTTAGAACTCTTGGGTTAAACATTGTTTGTCCCAATTGTAGTTATACAATGTCTTAAGTAGTGTTTGTATTTAGAACTCTTGGGTTAAACATTGTTTGTTCCAATTGCCGTGCTGACTTCTGCTTTAACAACCGGATGTAAATGTTAAAGAGATAAGCCCCTTTCAGACATTCCTTTGCTATTGCAGTAGACTCTGAGGCACTAGCCGCTCTCCAGGTGGGCTCTATGTTGGTTCAAACCTCTGGCTCCCATACCAAAGTTAATTTACACATAGTGACTGTGTAAACCTGAGAGAATCAAAAGACTTTTAGAAAAACTGCTTTGCTATGAGAAAATGTTTACGGTATTTTATAAATCCCTAGAACTAGTACTATATGAATTCCCACCCCACGTTCACTGTATTTGTTTGCAGAGTTTGTATTTAAAACTTTGTTAAGTTTAGCTTTTGTTGTCCCATAATGACCATGTTATGTTATGTAAATGTTAAGCAAACAAGCCCTCCTAAGCATTCCTCTGTTTAGATCAGCTGACTCAGTGGCGCTAGCAACCTCCTGCCTGCTTGCTCACGTAAATTTTCATGCAGTGACTGTATAGACCTAACTTATCTGACATTCCACTCTGCCCATTTAGCTGGTTTCTGTCAATCACAGGCAGTTAAGCTGAAGCCTGCACAAGGAGGAAAAAACCTACCAACCCCAAATGTTCCCGTACCCATTAGGAGAAATTACCCAATCATGTAAAAACAAGTTTAAAGTTCTTTCCCCTCCCTCTGTAATTGTACATAAAAACTGCTTGCCATACTGGATCGAGGCTCTCATCCCTGAAGTCGCTGTGTCGGCTTCATATGTGAGCCCAGACTCGAGCCTGAATAAAGACCCTCATGTGTTTGCATCGGAGCTGGCTCTTTGTGGTCTCTCGGATTTAAATCTTGGGTTTAACAAATCTTCAAAAGATTTCACTGAAGTCAAACAGCCTCTCACAACTCACCGATGACGGGTTCCAAGAACACTCGCCTAAAATAATTGGAGAAACCTATACTAAAAGGGATCCCACCCTTCAAAATATAATTATTGGGGGGGGCTTCCTTATGCATTATTATTAACTATAGTCACCATGTTGTACAATAGATTTCTTGAACTTATTCCTCCTATCTAATAGAAATTTTTTTATCCTTTGGCCAACATATACTCAACCCTCTCCTCAACCTTAGCCTCTGGTAGCCACCATTCTTCTATTTCTATGTGAAAAGATTTTTTTAGATTCTTCATATAAGTAAAATCATGCACTACTTGTCTTTCTATGCCTAACTTATTTCAGTTAGTATAATGTCCTCCAGTTTCATCTATGTTGTCACAAATGACAGAATTTTCTTCTTTTTACAGGCTAAAAGTATTCCATTGTGTATATATACCACATTTTCTGTATCCATTCACCCATTGATAGATAGGTTGATTCTATAGCTTGGCTATTGTGTGTAATTCTGCAATAAACATGGGAGTGTAGATATCTCTCCCACATACTGATTTCATTTTCTTTGGATATATAGCCAGTAGTAGAATTGCTGGATCATATACCAGTTCGATTTTTAATTTTTGAGGAAACTCCATTATGTTTTCCATAATGGCTGTACTGGTTTATAATCCACCAACGGTATGCAAAAGGTTCCTTTTTCCCACATCATCACCAACACTTGTTATCCTCTGACTTTTTAATTACTTCCATCTTAACAGGTGTGAAGTGACACCTCATTGTGGTTTTGATTTTCATTTCCTGATGATTAATGATGCTAAATACTTTTAAATATATCAACTGGTCATATGTATGTCTTCTTTTAAGAAGCATCTATTTAGGCCGCTACTTTGTTAAGTTCTGGTGTGTCCATGCGACTCTGTAAGTTATGACCACAATGTTTTCTTAGCTTTGATTCCCTCTCCTACCTTGGGGAGTTGTATCTCTCCCCAGTCAACTTACTTCCTAAATAAACTTTGCTTGAAAACTTCAATTTAAAAAAAGAAATATCTATTTAGGTCTTTTGTCAATTTTAATTGAGTTTACTTATTTTGAGTTTTTTGAGTTCCTTATATATTTTGTACATTAGTCCCTTGTCAGATGCATGGTTTACAACTATTTTCTCCTATTCCATAGGTTGTCTCTTCACTATGTTGATAATTTCCTTTCCTGTTCAGAGGGTTTTAGTTTGATACAATTTTATTTGTCCATTTTTTGCTTTTGTTGCCTATATTTTGGGGATCATATCCAAAAAATCATGACACAGATTAATGCCAAGGTATTTCATTTTTTTGTGGCTATTGTGAATGAAATTGTGTTTTTTATTTGGGTTTCTGTTTGTTTATTATTGGTGTAGAGAAATGCGATTGTCTTTTGTACATTTATTTTGTATCCTGAGACTTGGTCAAAGGCCTTTATCAATGTAAGGGGAATTTGACATATTCTCTTGGGTTTTCAAGGTACACAATCATATCATCTGCAAAGAGAGATAACTTGACTTCCTCTTTTCCTATTTGGATACCCCTGATTGCCTCCTCTCCTCTGATTGCTCAAGCCAGGACTTGCAATACTATGTTGAACAGGAGGGGTGAGAGTGGGCATCCTTGTCTTGTTCCAGTTTTCAGGGGAAATGGTTCCAGTTTTTGTCCATTTAGGATTATGCTGGCTGAGGGTTTCTCGTAGATGGCTTTTACTATTTTGTGGTATGTTCCCTGTATGCCAGGATGTTCAAGGGTTTTTATCAAGAAGGGGTGCTGGATTTTATCAAAAGCTTTTTCTGCATCTAGTGATATGATCATGTGGTTTTTGTTTTGACATCTGTTGATGTATTTAATTACATTTATGGTTTTACGAATGTTGAACCAGACTTGCATCCCAGGAATGAAGCCTACTTGATCATGATGGATGATTTTTGAGATGTATTGCTGAATTTGGTTTGCTAGGATTCTGTTGAGAATTTTAGCATCTATGTTCATCAAAGATATTGGCCTGTAGTTCTCTCTCTTTGTTGAATCTTTACCTGGCTTGGGTATCAATGTGATGCTGACTTCATAAGATGATTTGGGGAGAGTTCCATCTTTTTCAATCACCTGGAATACGTTCAGTAGGATTGATATCAGCTCCTCCTTAAATGTTTTGTAGAATTCTGCTGGAAAGCCATCTGGACCAGGGCTTTTTTTTGTAGGAAGTTTTCTTATTATGTAGTCGATTTCCTTGATTGTTATTGGTCTATTTAGGGTCTCAATTTCTTCTTGTTCCAACCTAGGTAGGTTGTGTGATGTCAGAAAGTCCTCCATTTCCTTAAGGTTTTCAAGTTTGTTTCCATACAAGTGTACGTAGTAGTCTCTAATGATCTTTTGTATTTCTTCAGGGTCAGATGTGACTTCATCTTTTGTGTTTCTGATTGTGCTTATTTGAATTTTTTCTCGTTTTTCTTGGTCAGTCTAGCTAGGGGACCATCGATCTTGTTTATCCTTTTGAAGAACCAGCTTTTGTTTCATTGATTTTTTGTATTATCTTTTTGTCTTCTATGTCCCGAATTTGGGCTTTTATTTTGGTGATCTGGATTCTTCTGTTGAAATTAGGGTTTTTGTGGTCTTGCTTTTCCAGCTTCTTTAGGTGGCTTGTTAGGTTGTTAATCTGTGTTCCTTCCATTTTCTTCATGTGTGTTTGTAGGGATATAAATTCCCCTCTTACTACAGCTTTCAAGGCATCCCAGAGATTTTGGTAAGATGTTTCTTCATTTTCATTTGTTTCCAGGTATCTTTTGATCTCTGTTTTGATTTCATCATTGACCCAGGAGTTGTTTAGCATCATGCTGTTTAGTGTCCATGTCTTTGTGGGTTTTGGGGGGACTTTGTTGGTGTCAATGTTTATTTTTATTCCACTGTGGTCCGAGAAGGTGCATGGTAGAATTTCGGTCCTTTTGAATTTGCTTATGCTTGATTTATGGCCAATTATGTGGTCGATCTTAGAATACGTTCCACGCGGTGATAAGTAGAATGTATATTCTGTGGTCTTTGGATGGAGTGTTCTGTAGGTATCAATTAAGTCCATTTGGCCCAAAGTCACATTGAGGTTCTGGATCTCCTTGCTGATGTTTTGTCCTGATGATCTGTCTAGGGTTGTGAGTGGGGTATTAAAGTCCCCAGTTATGATGGTATTAGGGTCAATATCTTTCTTTAGTTTTCCTAGAAGTTGCTTTATGAAAGTTGGTGCACCTATGTTGGGTGCATATATGTTTAGGATAGATATTTCTTGTTGATGGATTGAGCCTTTTATCATTATGTATTGGCCTTCTGTATCTTTTTTGATTTTTAATAGCTTGAAGGGTTTTTGTCTGAAATTAAGATTGCTACTCCTCCTTTCTTTTGTATTCTGTTCACCTGAAAGTTTGTTTCCCATCCTCTTACTTTGAGTCTGTGTTTGTCCTTTCTAGTGAGGTGAGTCTCTTGAAGGCAATAGATTGTTGCCTGATGATATTTTATCCATTTTGCCATTCTATATCTTTTCAGTGGTGCATTTAGTCCGTTCACATTTAGGCTAATAATTGAAATGCAAGAGTTGATCCCTGTCATAAGGTTCTTACAGAGTTGTTCCTGTTTGTTTATTGTCTTTCTTTGGGTTCTGGAGTTGGCTCATGTGTGTTTTTAATCTTTTTCCTGTACTCTTGTGAAAAATGTTGTGGTTCTTTTTTCTTTTTCTTCTGTGTTCAGTACTTTCTTAAGTGTTTCTTGCAGAGGTGGTCTGGTGGCAGCGTAGGTTCTTAGGGATTGGATATCTGGAAAAGATTTCAATTCTCCCTCACTAATGAAGCTTAGTTTGGCTGGGTAGGTTATTCTTTGTAGAAATTGTTTATCTTTTAGAACTTTGAAGATAGGGTTCCAGGCTCTCCTAGCCTGAAGGGTTTCTGTGGATAAATCTGCTGCTATTCTAATTGGTCTTCCCTGGTAGGTAGTCTGACCTTTTTCTCTTGCTGATTTTAGGATTTTTTCTTTTATAGCTACTTTGTTTAGGCAAATTATTATGTGCCTGGGAGTTGGTCTTCTCATTTGTTGTCTTGCAGGGGTTCTCCGAATCTCTTGTGTTTGAATTTTTTCATCCTTGATGAGATGAGGAAAGTTTTCTTGAATGATTTCATGAAATGTTTGTTCCAGTGTGGTTTCTGTTTCTCTCTCTGCCTCAGGAAGCCCAATTACTCTTAGGTTTGGTCTCTTGAAGTGATCATTCATCTCTTGCAGGTTTTGTTCTGTCTCTTTGAACTTCTTTTCTATGCTTTTGACAGTTTGGGTTAGTTCTGTGTTTTGGTCTTCGAGCTCTGAGATTCTTTCTTCTGCTTGACTGATTCTGCTTTCCATGTTTATTAGTCTGTTATTCATTTCCATCACAGTATTCTTTACTGCTGTTATTTCTGACATCAGTTCCTTCCTATTTTCCTCTTGTCTCTCCTCAATTTTTTAAATTCTCTCCATTAATCTCTTGATGTCTGGGTTTGTTGCATGTGACCAGCCCTTCTGGGGGCTCTTCATTGTTTGTGTTCCAGAATCTGTTTTCTCAGTGTCTGATCTCCCAGGGGTCTGTGTGAGACCTATATTCTTCTTCTGGTTTTTCTTCATTTGTGCGGTTTTTCCCCCTCCCTGCTTTTTCCTTCCCTCCATGTCACCGTCTTCTCTAATTCTGTTTTTCAGGGGTAAACAGATTGGTTTTACTTCTGTTTGTTCAATCTCCTGTTCTTTATGTATGCCCTCTTACCTTGTTCAATTCTGGAGTTGCACTGTAAGTTGGGGGTGGTCCTTTTTGCAGTTTTGAGATTTACTTAAGGGGGAGCTGTGATTCAAAATCTATCTGCAGGTCCTGGTATTCGCTGACAGGTGTGTGGATAATCTGGAACCCACTTCCCACTGCCTTGGAATCTGTCCATGCAGTGGGGCTATAGGTTTACTCCCTGAATAAAATGTGGTTAGCAGAGAGAGGAGAATGGAGCAGACAGTGGGTTTAAGAGGGAGGTGGAGAGATAGAGGAGTAAGGGGGGAAACAAACGTGTGCTATCAAATGGAGAGAGAGACCTATACTGAAACAGATAAAAACAATAGACCACAGCTACTGATGAACCAACTCCCATACAAAAAAAATAAAACATATAGTGATGCTAACATACAAGGTAACCAACCACCTTATTGGTGTGCTGCTCCTCTATACAAAGATATGGTTTACAGAGAATAGAAAAGAGAAGAAAGGGAAGAGGAAAAAAGAAAAAAAAGGGAACAATATGGTAGGAACAGAATTAAGTCATTAAATTAACAGAATCAATGAAGCACACTCTGAGACTTTTCGTTTAAGTCCAATGTCCTTTCAGTTCTGATTTCTAGCTTTCTTTTCAAGCAGGTAAATTAGTTTGCAGTTAGGGTCAGTTGCCCCTGGTCTGCTGTGAAGGACAGTTCAGATCACCCTCCGTTCACCACTCTGGCCTATGTCTTTTTCAAGCTTGTTTCTCCCGTTTCGGTGTTGTTACCTTGAATCGCCAGCAGGTGGTGCTATCACAGCTGCTCGCCCCAGAGCGGGTGGGGCTGGACAGCGACCAGTATAGAATGGAGATGGTGCCTGCCTCAGGGCACAGGCATGGGACTCAAGGCGGGCAGGACGTCTTGGTCACAGGAGAGGTGACAGCGATCCCAGCAGATCATCCCTGAAGGGTCTTCAAGACTGAAGTCGTGAATTGCCTCCGGCCCGTCTGGTGCGATGTGCTACCTCTGGTGGTGGTGGTGGCTGCGGCGGCAGCAGTGGCATCTGCACTGCAGTGGCTTTCCAGTCCGCTGCGATGCCCCAGTTGTGGCAACAGCTGAGCTCCGAGCACCGTATGAAGAGCAGGCTGTGATTTTGGGGTCTGCAACCCCCGGGGCTAGAGCCAGAGACCCACTGCAGTTCTCCTTTGCAGAGGGTTTCACAGACCAGGTTGCCCTGTCACCATCTTGCTGGAAGTCTCTGAACTACTTTAAATACTGTTGGTTTCTGAAATGCGCCAATATTTGTAATAATATTTTTCTTTTCATTTCTTATTTTTTTTAGATGAGGTCTCACTCTATTGTTTAGGCTGGAGAGCAGTGGCATGATCACAGCTCATGGCTCACTACAGCCTTAACTTCCTGGTCTTAGGCCACCCTTTCACCTCAACCTCCCAAGTAGCTGGGACCACAGGTTCACACCACCACACCTGGCTTTTTTTTTTTTAGACAAATTCTCACTATGTTGCCCAGGCTGGTTTTGAATTCCTGGACTCAAACTATCCTCCTACCTCGTCCTCCCAAAGTGCTGAGGTTACAAGAGTGAGCCACTGCACCCAGTCAATATACTTTTTTCTTAATTTTAAAGATGTGGGAAGCAATTCAGGATTAGGTATACAATTGCAATACCTTTTTAACCAGATCAACATATCATCTGCTTCACTACTGAAGAGACAACTTCAAATCTTGATTGTTATCTTTCTAAATAGAACAATAACAAAGCTTGTGAATAGTACTAAAACTTTGCTTGAGATTTACCTGAAACTCACAAATTTAGAAACCCTTAAGTACTGGAAAATCGAAGAAGTGTAGTAGGACATCATTTATTCCTAACTCCTTCCAGCACCAACATACGAAGGAAAAATGTCCCTTCTAATTTGGTCTATGTTATTTAGAGTATATTCTATTTCTCAGTAATGTCAGCATCATCTAGAAGCTTGTTAGAAACACAAAATCTCACACTCCAGCCAGACTTACTAAATCAAAACCTGCATGTTAATCAGACTCCCAGATGACGCATGTGAATAGTAAAACTTGAAATTTTCTCACTTTAAGCCCCAGTGGTTGCCACATATGTGTGCATTTAAAACATCTGGAGATGTTTCAAAAATGTAGAACAGTTACAAAGTGTGGATTTCGGAGGACTGGTCCAGTCAGTTAGATAGGATTTCACTACCACCAGGGAGAAAGTCTATATACAAGACAGATCCAAGGATACCTCAGTGCTAAATACGGCATAGCCCCAGCTAACAGTAAGTCCAAAAAAAGCAGTGAATATTCCAACCTAGATTCCAAAATCAGACCAGGAAGAGGTAATATAACCTGAGGGAAGATATGATGGGGAGGGAGATTGCCTTTTGAAGGTCTGTCCATCTTGTGGGCCTGAGTTCTGTACAATCAAGAAACCAGCATGAGTGGTAGTAATGGTTTCTTATGATTCAGAAACTTGAGTTTTCCTTTCCAAGCTGCAACCTTTATTCACAGGTGATCCTTGCAAATTCTAGCTTAGCTAAAGGACAAATTCCCAAATAAAGGAATTTGGGCAGAATGGTTATTCTTCCTATTCCATAAACACCAGAATTGCATTAGGTTACACATGATCTGGTTGATCCAGTTCCTAGATTTATTAACTGAATTTCCAGTTACTTTTATTAAGATTACACTGCCTATCACTTTTGACATTGAATTTTGGAGTTTATATTCAATCTATATTTCTACAGTCTGTCATGACCAAATAACTTTTTAAAGCCTTGTTCAAAATAATAATATTGCTGGGTTATTTTGTTTACACTGAATAGAGTATAATTTTGTTGACAAAATATTGCATCATGTAAATGACACAACTGAATTAAAATAACCCGTGTCAATTGTGTTTGGAAGGTAAACAACCTTTTGTAATGATAAGACATAACTAGTTATTGCTGATATATCAGTTTAAAATGATCAATCTTGCATTTCTGTAGTAAAATGGCAAAATGATGTTATATACAAACTCTTTATGTTTTAAACCTACAAGTTGGGCAAAGATCAAGAAAGGTAACCAGGTGACCAGGACATGTTAAATGAGAAAACAAGGCAAAATTTCATGCTCTTATTATTTGAAAAATGGCGATGCTATAAGCAAGAGATGAAAGATCCTGCCATGACCCAGTCCCCCTAACCTTTCCTGATACAATGCGGAGGAAACAAGTTGTGCAGGAAAAAATATTTAGAAATGTGATCACATGTTGAGAACGGCAAATTAAAAAGATGTGTTGGCAGTCCAGAAATAAATAAAACATATTTGAAAATAAATGCTCCAACCAACCACCTTGAGGTCTCTACAAAAACAATTCTATCAGTCTTTTCCATTTTGTTTCTCCTACTGGGAGAGAAAGCAGAACAGAAGACAAAGTGATCATGAGGACTCTGAACTGATTATTTCCAAAGGTGAATAGAATTCTACAGCAGAGTAGAAGACTAAAGAGGAAATAAATATACTGCGATTTCTTGAAGAAGAAGCGGGGAGGGTGGGTGGTGGGAAGGGTAGTAAGAACTCCAGGCTAAGTTTCTTCCTCCCTCTGGAAAACTCATGGGTCTCACCTACATATTCCCTATGTTTGTTGGAAGGTTGTGAAATTGACTTAGAGAGAAGCAGATGATACTGGGGAAGAGAACAACTGCAGGTCTTTGATGAAAGCAGAGGTCCTAAGGCCCAGTTTGAATTGGGAAAGTGATCTGAAATGTGCAGATATCTATATATATCTCCTAGACCAGATGGAATAAACCTTGGTTCATGAAAGTTAAAATTTCAAAAGACAGAATAGAAGCCAGAGTCTTCAACCCCCAACCCACTAAGCTATAGAAAAGTCCTCTATACACAGCCCTCAAACTAAAGGTCTGAGGGCAAGAGAAACAGGCTTCAGGGATTCAGGAAAAATTCACCAACATCATTTAAGAATAAATGGAAAGTTTTGACACAGGTTGAATTACAAAAATCATAAAAATGTCTTAAATAAAAAATATAAGCAGATAGAGACTATAAGTGTCTTAAAATCAAGAAGTTCATTCCCAAAATATAAGAATGGTTTAACATTAATGAATATGTCAATGATGCATAATTAATAATACAATAAAATATGCTGTGTATTGCATCCATAATATATAATAAATAAATATGATACAGGTCAATACTAAATAGCAACATAAAATAATGTCAGTCAATTAAAAGAGAAAATTAAGAAAATTCAACATCCATATCTGCAAAAATCAAACCAAACAAAATTACTTTATGATACACTTAACTATTACTCAAAATGGTTTCAAAATGTAGCAGACCAAAGCCAGGATTTTGTAAGGCAACATTTGTTCATTCAGGTGGCAGTAAGGGGCTTCCCCATGTCTAGACTTTCTCCCTACTTGGAAGGAGTTTCCCATTAACTTAGTCAGTAAAAAGTTCAGTCCTTTCTCTTGCATCAGAAATCTAAAAAAATGAGATGTTCATTCTTCTTACCATTAGAGAGAGAGATCACAGATATGTAGCCTAAGCTTAGCATTTCTTATGCTTTTATCTGAAAACATAAACCACGAACAAGAGAAAAAATGGTGAACTATTGTTTACACTATGGAAGAAACATCTGAGATGGTATAGCTAGTGGTAAAGAAAACAGTGTCCACTGGGTGGGAGAAGGGTCTCAGAAAAGGTAGAAGAATTGGACAAATCTTGATTTTGCATTCTCCAAGTTTGGTTTTCTAGCCATCTACTGACTGTTGGAACTACTTGATAATCTTAAAAAATTATTCCTTGCTTAAGATAACCAAGGTCAGTTTTCGTTGCTTTCACTTAGACTCTTGACTGACACTATGACACATTGCATAATGGTGGAAAAAAGTAGAAAAGTTCCCATGTATGTCAGGAAAAATACAAGGTTGCATACCACCACCACTATTTTTAGCATCGTTCTGGAAGTAATGGCCAATGTAATCATCTCCCTGCATTCGTGATCAATAGAAGCTTTTGTTTACCTATTGGAAAGAAAGTGGACAACGTATCATTACTTGTAGACCATATCATCTACCCAGAAAATCTGAGAAAAATGGAGAAAGAAATAAAAACATTAAAAACCAATAAGATAATTCAGAGAGGCTACTGGTTTCAAAATCAGCATGCAAAAATTAAAATTTCCTAGTTACAAATAATAGGCCAATAAAACAAATATAGCAGTGGACTGAACAAGCTAGAAATATATTTATTTCTCTCATCAAGTCCAGAGGTGGGCAACTCAAGCACTGTCATTCTCCTTCTTATCAGGAAAGCTTCTATTGATCACGAATGCAGGGAGATGATACACTGAGAGACAGTCTGCTATAGCAAGTCTGAAAATATAAGTGAAGTACAGATCTCATTTCAAATAATTTTTGAAACTATACATAAACTCAGTAGGATGTGTATAATTTTCTATTCTGTACAGAATAGTATGCACAAAAATTCTATTCTGTGAAAAAACAGAAGAAATAGGGGAAAGTTGTGAGGGAGTAATCCTCATGGGATAAGGTATCATCCTACAGAACACATAACAGCAAATATAATAGCAAAATGAAACACAAACCTTTGCTGTATACTTTACATGTGTGACATTTGTGGTCTACTTAAAAATAAACAAACAAATAGAGAAATATGATGAAGCTGTGGTAACAACAAAACCCAAAAGTTATAAAAGGCATTTTTTGGAACAACGGAAAAAAATTGAGTATAGATTGCATATTAGATGATATTAAAGAAATTGCATAGGTGTGATGATGGCATTGTGGTTAGTAAGACAATGTCTTTTTTAGAAGATACTGATAGATTTAGAAATAAAGAATCATAGTGTCTACAATTTTTCTCAAGTAGTTCAGCAAAAAATATAAATAAAATAGAAATCCTGAAGTATAAATAAAACATGACATATAAAATATATGAATTTAAGTGGTAGGTATATGGCTTATCATTGTATTCGTGTTTTTTTGTTTTTTCCTGTATCTTCCAAAATTTCACAAGAAAGGTTTGGAGAGGGACGTTGGTACTTAAGAGATCACTCAGGTTAACAGAAGGACATACCCTATGGAGACAAGTCTGTTGACATTCTCTATAATTTCAGTGTCATTCTAATGAGAATATTATGAGCACTGTTTTTGGAACTTAAGTTAATGATACTAGGGGTCAGCTGGAGGAATAAACATGTGAGAATAACCAGATAAATTCTAAAAATGAGAATGAAGAATGAATGTGAAGACCAACCTTATGTGTAATTAAACCACTATATAAATCTAAACTACTAAAAACAATTTGATATTGGTAAAAATAGTCATTTAAACAGAATAAACTAGGAAGCTCCAAAACTGACCTAAATATATGTGGGAATTGTTTACATCTAAAGGTGGCCTTAAACATGGATGAGGAAAGGGTAGATATGTAATAAATAGCTCTGTATCAAATGGCTGTTTGTAAAAATGCAAATGTAAATCTCTTATTCTAAATGCATTCTAGATGATGTAAATCTTTTAAAAATGAAATCATAAAAGATTAGTCTACAGTAATGAAATTATTTCTTGTGTTTCTATAACTGAGCAGCAAACAGAGACTTAAAACTCACTATGTATTTGACATTTCCTTAGTGAATTTGGTGCCACTGTTATCATTGGGAAAATGAGCCATGATTCTCCAAATTTGGTGGTGCTGGGGATGTTCACGGCATTGCATTTGCTCAAGGCAGGCTTTGGGGAAATGTTTGCTTTTCTGAGCATCACTGAATGAGGGAGTTACTGCTACCCCTTGTTCAGGAAGAGGAAGAGGATCTCACTTTGGTCCGGAGGTATGAAAGGGCAGCTTGGAGCTAGAGACGTTTGTCCACATAGGTCAAGGTTAGCTGGGCTATGTGAGCAAGTGCTCAGGGTAATTCAAGGCAATAATAATTAGCTGACATCTAGCGTTTTGTAGCCTTCAAGGGACTTACTGAGGACCTGCATAGTTAAGAAAATGACAATTCTAGTTCTACTTGCTGAACTCAAAAGTTGTACATGAACATGAAAATGGACCTTTTTATTTTGAGTTCTGGGATCCATGCAATGACCTCCCCAGGGGTTTCTCCATATCTGGAGCAGCTTATAGCCTCTTATTGTTTCTGTGTAGGGCAGGCTTTACTGGAGGTTTGGGGAGTGGAAGGATTTAAAGTGTCCCAAGAATTAATTTGTACTGATCCTAAGATTTGAAAAGTCACTCCTTCCCCACTCTCCACACACACTTGTTTCAGGTCTCTGCCCTGTGGCTTTTCTTGAAACTCAACTCCTTTGTCTCCGATGTGCAGTGCAGTGTGGACAAGTCCTCTCACACTAAGCTCAAAGCTGGCTTTTGCACATGCCAAAACTGGTGATGGCCCTGCTAAAAACAAAAGGTTTGCTGGCTTTCAGCAGCACAGAAAACAAAACTAATGAATGTCTTTCCTTTTCTTCCTGCCCACTCTCCTCAACCCTTTTCTCTCTAAGTGGAAGGGAGAGGAATAAAGGTTCATTTTTTCCCATATATAAGAATTTATTGCAAATTCTTAGGAGGCGCAATAATGAAACCTAGTTTGGGTTTCAATTCTTTCTCAGAAACAGAAAATCAACTTTTTAGCTGGACTTAGTTACCAAGATTAAAAAAACATTTTCTGGTCTCCTTTAGAGCTGGGTATTAGTATACAGTAGATTTCTAGGTTGGAGTCTCACTCTGCCGCCCAGACTGGAGAAATGGGACAATCTAAGCAGAAATGTCATGTGATTTCTGGGAAGTATCTTTAGTGGAAAAGACAATCATGAATTTGCTCCCTTCTCCATCTGCTATTTAAAACATGGTTGTGATGGCTGGAGCTCTAGCAGCCATCCTGGGACATGAGTTGGACTCAGCTTGCTGATGATGGCAATGTAGCATGTAGAGGACTGAGTACTTGACAAATTCACGAAGCTGCTAGCCTTGAAATGTTTTCCTTCAGACTCTATTAATATGGAATAGAAACAAATTCTATTTTGTTCAGGTTACGGCTATGTTGTATTTACAACAAATTAAAACTCATACACTTTTAATTCTGCTATTTTTTGTTTGTTTTCATTTTCTGTCCACAAGTCTTTTCTTTTTTTTCCTCACCAACATGCTGTATCCGAATAAAAGTCTTACTGAAAATTGACCTCTATATTGAAGTTTGCCTTGGTTATTTCAGCTCTAAGAAAACATCCATTTCTGAACTTCTGAAGCAATTGCAACATACAAGTCAGTAGGCTTTCAGGTGCAAATAAGAGAAGTCCTCACTCAAGCCATCTTAGCAATAAGCAACTTGGTAACACAAAAACACAAGTTAATAACAAGAAATTCAAATGCCCAGTAGTTTGCTCAATTCAGTGGCTCAGTTATATCACAAGGACCAAGTTCCTTTCCTCTCCTTATCCTACCATCCTCATTGTCAGTCTTGTCCTCAAGATGGTACCCGAATTTACTTCTAGACGTCATATCCAGATACTATCATGTCCACTGAAAGAAAGAGACTTTTTGTATTTCTCAGAAGCAAGGCTCCTCTCACTTACCATTGACCAGAATTGAGTCATACAACACGAACTCGTCAAAGAGAAAGGACTATCCCTAGAATGTTTGGAGCTAGGAAGTGATGGAAATCTACCTATGAAGAACTGGATGTAGTTTCATCTGGATGGAGGCTGAGTATCTAAGCAATTTAGAACTCTGTTAGCAAAGGATGGATACCACATAGGCAACCAATGGCAACCACCAGAAACTTGAGCCAACTACAAAATTACAATACATCTATATAGTTACTATAAAATATTTATGTCAAATCCAAAGATAGGATGAGACATACAACTCCTCTCCTTATGTTGTTGCTATTCAGCTTATAAAAGAACCTTTAATAATAAAGTTGAAACCCCTTCTTTGACTGCATCTGCTTTCCCTTCCTCATACAGAGATGCCCATTCTTCTATATCTAATGTTCATCATGTCCATGTATTTATGTAAGAATTAAGTGTATGAATGTACCCCTAAGAAACATTTGGTATTATCTAGTAAAGCTAAAGATCAACATACCCTAAGACTCAGCAATTTTATTCTTAGGCACATGCTATTTTGCATACTTTTAAAATGTACATAAAACATAATACTATTATATATTCTTTTGCAACTTGATTTTTTTCTCAATATTTTTAAGATTTATCCATATTGTTATATGCAACTTTTGTTTCTGTATTTCTATTGTTGGATTGTATTCCATTGTATAAATACACCACAATTGATTTACTCATGCTCCTCTTGATGGAATTATGCTATTTCCAAATGTTTGCTATTACAACATTACATTCCTTTGTGAACATTTTGTATATGTCTTCCTGATTACATGTGCAAGAGTTTCTCCAAATATATTCTTAGGAATGGAATTGCTAGGTCATGATATATACCCATTTTCAGCTTTAGTAAATGCTGTCAAAATAATGGTGCCAATTTACCTTTCCAGTAGCAGCAGATGAGAATTCCTTTGGCTTTGCAATTGTTTCAACATTTGGTAGCCTCAGAATTCTCATTTTAGCCAACTGATGATTATGAAATTCTATTGTGCCATTGTCTATTGTGCCATTTCCCTGGGTAGTAGTAAGTTTGTCATTTCATGTACCTAATATGTTCTAGTGTTCTTTCTTGCTCTCTATTCTGTAACTTTTCCTCTTATGTGTTTTGTCCATTCTTCTATTAAGTGGTTTGTCTTAACTTATTTATAAGTTATTTATACATTTAGAATAGTAGCTCTGCTTTTCTTTCCCGAACTGGAGATACATTATTTCCAGGTGTGGTTTGCCCTTTCACTTTTGAATCTGGTTATTCGATGAACAGAATTTTTAGATTCTGGTACATCTGTGTTTTCGTTTAAGGTTTGCACACTTTTTCCTAGGAATCATATCTTACTTTAAAGTTGAAAGACTAGTCTTTCAAAATTTAGAATTCTTGAAAACATACAAATAGAGGAGAGTTGGGAAGACAGTGGCTGAGCCAGTTGCACTATGTGAGTTCCCTTGTGACTGAGTGAGTGAATGTATGGAAACTTTTGTGTACGTGCTGGTGAGTGAGTGAGCATGTGAGTGGCTGACTGAGTGAGGGCAGGGAACCAGTGGCCAGGGCTCTCCTGGTACAGCAGCTGGTGCCACAGCAGCTGGGCTTGGACCCCAACAATTCCCAGGTTGCAGAAGCCGAGTGCCATTTTCTTTTCTTTTCTTTTTTTTAAAAATAAACAAACCCTCCCTGGGAAGAAAATGCTGGGAAAGACTGTCTAAGTGGGGTTTGTGAGAGGGTGGCCAGGCCCCTGGTACAACAGCAGGTGCTGCAGCTTCTCTACTTCATCCCTGGCTCTTCCCAGGTCACAGAGCCTGAGTGCTATTGTTTTTTATAAAACCAACAGAAGTTTTCCTTTGAGAAAGTGGAGGAGAGAAACTATTGCCCCAGGCTCTCCCTCACCATTGAAGCAGGGGAGAGACTGCCGGTTCCTGGCTTTGCCTCACCACTTCAGCACCTGGCAGGGCTCTGGCAGGGGCTACAGAGGGAGAACAGAGGCAAGTTTCCATGGAAGAGGACAAGAGAGGCACCCCACCACCATCTTCAAGGCAGGGCAGGAAAGTGCTCTGACTTGCTCACCACGGAGCAACAGACCCAATCTCTGTGACTGACTCATCAACTACTCAGGGATTGATTGTGGCCCAGAAGGAATATCCTGAAAGCATAAACTTCAGAGGGACCTGAGGAGTGCTGAGTTCTAGACACCCCACCCCCTACCCTGATCCAACCATGGGACAAAGAATGTGACCAGAAAAGGAAGAGGAAGAATTCCAAAGAGATCATTGGTGAGTCCCAAACCCCTTCCTCCCCAGCAATCCTCTGAATGTCAGACCCATACAACTGGGCCACAACTGAGAGGGACAAACCCAGGTGAAGCCTGGACACCAGTTGCAGTAGGAGAACTCCATTCCAGGATAGGCCTGGCAGGGGCACCACCAGCGAGAGTACATACCTGGGGAAGAGACAGTCCTGTACCTCACTGCAGGAGGAGATCTCCCTGACCATACAAGAGTGGGAGGGGAGGACTGCAGCCCCACCCACCTCCATTGCCCCTCTGCATTTCCTGATTCATTCCCTGAGAAGAGAGTGAAAGAGGTGGCTCTGCAGGAGGGACCTGATTAGAGGAACAATTACAGAACCTGCAACAAGAGGGCAGATAATTTTTTTCAATTTTTAATTATTTTTAAAGTTTAAAAATTTTTTTAACTGTTAGTTCATCTATTTAAAAAAATATATTTTTCCTTTATGCATGAATGTGTATGTGAAGGTTTGATCCGCATCCCCCCCAATTCTTTTTTCTTTTCTTTTTCTGTTTCTTTCTTCTTTTATTTGTCATTTTCTGTTCATGTGTGTATGTGAATGACTGAGCACTCATCTTCCGATTTTGTTGTTGTTGTTGGTTTTTGCTCTTTTGTTCTTCTGGGTTTTTTGAATGCTCATTTCTTATAGTTTAAGGTGTGTGTCAATACATTTGTGAATGTTCAACCTGAATCCCTACCTCCGGTCATTCTATTTCTCTTCTCTATTTCCCTATACACTTTTTGCTAGGCATGTGTGTGTGTACGTTTAGTTTTCTTGTTTTTTGGTTGTTTGTTTTGTTTCACTTTGTTGTTATTCCAGTTTGTTTTGGGGTGTGTATGTGTATGTTTTCAATTGCTTTTGCATTGGTTTCTGCTTTGCATTGTCATATAGAGTGATGGTGGGGAGTGGGTCTCAGGGAACACATACCACAATAAGTGAATATTTTAATTTTCAAGTTGTCTCTGATTCCTAGCACTCCATCCCACTTATTCGAATTTCAAAAACTGTAAGAGACAGCAAAGCTTCCCATTCACCATCCTATTTCAAAATAGAACAAATCCAGAGTCCAGATCAGGGAAGAATAGAGGACTGAGAAAACATCAGAAGAGAAATCCTCTCCCACTGACACTGAATAACAGAACCAAAGGAAAAACAAGAAATATGTCACAAATGAGGAAAAACCAAAGGAAGGCCTCAGGCAAATTAAGCGTACCAAAGACAAAATTCCTAAAAAATCAGACCTTGGTGCCCAAACAAAGGAAGTCACCAATGACTGTCCCCAGAATACAACAGGGATTAGGGAATGGATGGAAAGAGTGACTAAGACTCAAGAAAGACAAGATCCAACACTGAAATAACTTGTAACAGAGATTTTGGCAATAAAGAATTTCATCCAGGAAATAAATAGCAAGATGACAAGCATGGAAAGCAGAATTAATCTAAAAAAGAAAGAATCTAGAACTTGAAGACCAGAACATGGAATTAACCCTATCTGTAAAAAACATAGAAAGAAGTCCTCAAAGAAAAACAATTTCAACCAAGAATTTCCTATCCAGCCAAGTTCAGTTTCATCAGTGAGGGAGAATTAAAATCCTTCCCAGATATCCAATTCTAAGAGATTATGCAATTTCCAGACCAACTCTACAGGAGACACTTAAAAAGGTATTAAGCACAGAAGAAAGAAAGAAAAAAAGAATGACCACACACTTCCCAAGAGAACAGCAGAGCACAGAATCAACAGAGAATACAGCACAACAAGAAACTAGAAAACACACACATACATTAACCCCAAAGCCAAAAGAAAACAGGCAAAGAAAAAACTTTATAAGGACCTCATGACGGGGAGAAGCAATCGCATTTCAATACTCAGTCTGAATATGCATGGACTAAGTGCACCACTGAAAAGACACAGAATGGCAAACTGCATAAGAAACCATGACCCAATCCTTTGCTGAGTCCAGGAGATTCATCTCACCACAAGGGATGCACACAGGCTCAAAGTTAAAGGATGGAAAAATGAGTTTCCAGGCAAATGGATCACAAAAGAAGGCAGGAGTTGCAATCTTAATATCAGACAAAACAACATTTAAGCTATCAAAAATTTAAAAAGATGCAAAGGGACATTACATAATGATAAAAGGTTCAATCCATCAACAAGAAATATCCATCCTAACCATATATGCACCCAACATAGGAGCACCAGCATTTATAAACTACCTACTAAATAAACTAAAAAAAGATATTGACTCTAACACTATTATAGCAGGGGACTTGAACCCCACTGACAGCCCTAGATCATCGAGACAAACAATCAACAAGAAGATCCAGAACCTAAACTTGATACTTGACTAAATAGACGTAATAGATATCTACAGATTATTCCACCCAACAACCACAGAATATACATTCTACTCATCACCACATGGAGTGTACTCCAAGATCGATCACATCCTTGGCCATAAATCACATATAAATAAATTCCATAAGGCTGAAATCTTGCCATGCACATTCTCAGACCTCAGTGGAATAAAAATAAATATCAACACCAACAGCATTTCCCCAAAGTTCACAAGGATATGGACACTAAACAGCATGGTGCTGAACAACAACTGGGTCAACACAGAAATCAAAGCAGAAATTAAAAGATTCCTGGAAACAAATGAAAATGAAGAAACATCTTACCAAAACTTCTGGGATACCATGAAAACAGTTCTAAGTAGGTGATTTATATCTCTATGAGCACACATCAAGAAAATGGAAAGTTCAGAAGTTGAGAGCCTAACAAATTGCCTAAGGCAGCAGGATAGAGAAGACCACCAAAACCCCAACTTTAGCAGAAGAAGGCAAATCACCAAAATAAGGGCCCAAATATGGGACATAAAAGATAAAAATATCATAGAAAACATCAACAAAACAAAAAGCTGTTTCTTTGAAAGAATTAACAAGATTGATGGACCCATAGCCAGAACGATGACTAAAGAGAAAAGCCCAAATAAACACAATCAGAAATACAAAAGATGAAATAACAATTGACCCTGAAGAAATATAAAAGTTTATCAGAGATTACTATATTTGAAGAAACTTGATAACCTAAGTGAAATGTAGGACTTTCTGACATCATACAACCTCCCCACATTGAAACAACAACACATTGAGACACTAAATAGACCAATAACAACCCAGAAAATTGACTCTGTCATAAGACAACTACCTACAAAAAAAAAGTCCTGGACTGGATGGTTTTCCAGCAGAATTCGACAAAACCTACAAGGAGGAACTGATACCAATCCTATTGAAAGTATTCCAGGCAATTGAGAAAGATTGAATCCTCCTTAAATCATTTTGCAAAGTTAACATCACACTGATTCCCAAAACAGGTAAAGATCCAACAAAAAAAGGGAACTACAGGCCAATATCCATTATGAGCATAGATGCAAAATTCCTCAAAGAGATTCTAGCAAATCAGATCCAAAAACACATCTCAAAAAACACCCACCATTATCAAGTAGGCTTTATTCCCAGGATGAAGGGCTGGTTCAACATTCACAAGACCATAACTGTAATTAAATACATCAACAGATCTAAAAAACAAGAACCACATGGTTATATCCTTAGATGCAGAAGAAGCTTTTGATAAAATCCAGCATCCCTTCTTGGTAAAAACCCTCTGACACCTAGGTATAAAAGGAACATACCTCAAAATAGCAAATGCCATCTACGATAAACCCACAGCTGACATATTGCTAAATAGACAGAAACTGGAAATACTTCCCCTGAAAACTGGAATAAGACAAGGCTGCCCACTCTCACCCCTCTTATTCAACATTGTGTTAGAAGTACTATTTTGGGCAATTAGACAAGAGAAAGAAATCCAGGGTTTCCAAACAGGAAAAGAGGAAGTCACATTATCCCTCTTTGCTGATAATATGATCCTGTACCTTGAAAATCCAAGAGAATCTGTCAATAACCTGCTTACACTGATAAAGGACTTTGGTAAAGTCTCAGGGTACAAAATAAATGTGCAAAAGACAGTTGTATTCCTATACACCAGCAACATGCAGACCCAAATTAAAAGCACAATCCCCTTTACAATAGCCACAAAAAAAAAAAAAATGAAATACCTTGGCATCTTCCTAACCAGAGAAGTGAAACACCTTTTCAGTGAGACTACAAAACACTGCTCAAAGAAATCCAAGAAGACACAAACAAATGGAGAAATATTCATGGTCATGGATAGGAAGATTCAACATTGTTAAAATGTCCATTCTACCAAAAGCAATCTACAGATTCAACACAATACCCATTAAGTTACCAACATCATTCTTCTCAGACCTGGAAATAATAATACATATGGAAACATAAACGAGAACGAATAGCAAAATAATTTTTTTGTTTTTGCTTTTTGTTGTTTTTTTTTTGAGTTGGAGTCTCACTCAGACACCCAGACTAGAGTGCAGTGGCCGCTCCCAGTCACCACAGCCTCGACC